>NW_010156065.1:65151-101179 GCF_000695765.1 Mesitornis unicolor
ATAAATTACTAATAATTGGGTTTTTTTAAAATACTATGTGTAGTGAAGTCTACTTCAAACTACATTTTTAATTTAATTGTATGTTTGCAATTTTTATGTTTCTTAATATGTTTCTAAGGAGACTGTAGAATATATAAAGATGGTTAACAGAAAGACTGGATTTGCAGAACTAGATGGCTTGATTCTACTGACTTTGTCACTTGGTGTTATGAAAGAAGGTGCTAATAGCACCAGCAATTTATAACTGTTAATGCATCTTTCTTTAAGAGTCCTTTTAGGTTGGTTAAAAGAAAACATGTTTAATAACTTTGAAGTTTATTTTCACAGCTAGCACTTCCTATTAGTTAGAATCTTTTAACAAGAATTTGTACACTGTTCTAGAGATCAGCTGCAGTTTGTGCCTATTTTATCATACCTACTGTGTGAACTCAGATCTGTGGCTTTTATCCTTGTTTCTGTATGTAAAGTCTTACCCTAAGCACATTAGCAGATGCTGCATTCCTTTTGTAGCTTTGGGTTTACTTTGTCAGGGCCCTTGAGGCAAAAGAGGGTTCTCCAGCTCCTTGAGTGCTGGGAAACTTGAAAGATATAATCCACAAAGAACATGGACTTCCTAGTGATGTCTTTGCAAAGGAAATGTGATAAGGTAAGGTGTTAAAACAAACCTGGCATTACAAAGACTACCTTTCCCAGCACTCAGGCAAATTGACCCTAACTGCTTGCTGGGTGACTGCTGTACTTTTTCAGTCCTTGTGCAGCAGCCCTGAAGGATTGTTGTGAGATGCATTGAGAGACAAGAATTCAACTTGTTACTATGTACAGATGTACTTTAGCTGTTCTGTTCTCAGGGCTTGTACTTGGATGGTAGTCTGCAGCATTTGTATTTATTTGTAATTAAAAGATTTTTAAAAGTGTGAATCAAAATTGAACTATTTGTTTATCTTGCTCTGTGATATTAATTCTGGGAAGTACATGGAAATTCCGGATCCTGCTTTTAAAAGTAGAATTTATATTGTTGGTAAAGATCTTAACAAATCACCAACTCTCCAAACTCCTTTACAATGACAAACTTATATATTTTTGTAGGTTTGATCTGCCACCACTTATCCTGTTTTCAATGGATGGATTTAGAGCTGAATACTTGCAAACTTGGAGTTCTTTGCTGCCAAATATTGAAAAACTCAGTAAGTTACCAAGAGTGCTTTGACTATTTTCTTTAAAAGTCTACATGCAACTTCCCCAGTCCCTTTTGCTGCTATGTCATGCATATGTCTTGCTCAACAATAAGAAAGCTACAAATCTGGTCTCCCTCATTAGTTGCATATTTTCATCATAGTAAGTTCTACATTAATTCTTGTATTTAAGTGCACCGCAAACATGACTTTTTAAAATAAGACATCTTATAAGTCTGCAGTTTTTTATTAAATAAACAGTTGTAAATATACATTCAAGCACAGTTTAAGGCTGAAAAATAGTTCCAGAGAAGGATTTCCTGCATTTGCTGTATTCTTTTGAAAAATTCTAGCTGATAAGGACATCATCATTAAAGTATAACATGAAGAGAAAATGCATTGAGTTATTCGGAAATTTTCCTCAAAATATGCACTTTTTCAAGTCAAATATTTTAATCTATTGAAGGGAAGCTTCATATATAAAAGCATGTCAGTGAATATTATTATATTAGACTTAAATGTAATGTAATTTACATATTGACATAATTTAATAAATGTATCAAGTAACTGTTTCCAAGTCTTTCTGAATACTGGGAGAAAAAGCATGTTGAAGAGCTTTAGCTTGTGCTGTAGAGGGCTCTAAGAAGTCAGATCCATGAGTGCACAGTCCATATTAGAATTTCTTTAATATTTTAGAGCTCAGCTCTCAAGATACTTTGTACCTGGACAAAATGTCTGCATACTTATTAATTTCTTCTCAGCAATACTAGTCTAAACTGACCATGTTCATGTGTTCTGACTATATCATATTCTGTTTCTTTTGTGCTCATTTCAAAATTTCACATGGATGCTAAAAAGTACTACATTTTACTGAATAGTTAACAATCTTGTTTGTGGATAATGAGGATATCCAGAAGCCTGAACTTGAAGCAGTGTGCAAACCTGACTTCTTGTGCAATTATTTTATTCTTTGATGTCATTCTGACATTGGAAGGAACTTGAATCAGTGAAGGAATCATGAATGTAGAAGTCAGTGATCAATTCAAGTATTTTGAAACAGTTGAAAAGGAAATGCCAGATTGACAAAAGGCATGAAAACCATGCTAAGTGTATGTTTCCAAGAAGTCTTTTCAGACAAGAGCTTATCTAATTCAGCATTACTCATATTTGTGGTCAATTTTAACAATTGCTTATGCACATCAATGCTTATAATTCTCAGAAATCTGCAGTGGAAAGGAAAGGGAATTTTCTTGCTTTGCAAAAGAAAAAACACAATGCTGAATTGTAACATAAAATATTTCCTCTCTAGTAACTCCATTGACCTAGGATTTTCAGCAGAGCTAATCAAGCTACTTGTTACAGAATATGTACACTATGAATGTAGCTCCTTCACTGTTAAAGAGAAATCCATAAAATATTATGCTGAGTTTCTAATGTATTTGTCAATTATTCAGCCCTTCTTTACACACTTTTTAAGCCTTTTTTCCTGTACCACACCAGAACAGTTTTGTAGAATAAATTTAGGCTTTCATTTTTCAGCTGAGGTTGTTTACTTAAAATCAGTTTCAGAAATGCTATACATCAAAGAATAAGAATAAAGTGTGTTTGAGTGTGAATCAAATAATCATCTGATTACAGCTTAATACAGAACTGTTTCTCCATGTGAGTTAGATTAAAAAAGGCATGGTAACTGCCTTAGATTGCTGAGAAGTAGTGCCAGGTTTGGAGTTAAAGGTAGGACACCTGAGGTAGGATTCACTCCAGGGCAGGACACCTACCTTTAGATCTGTTCTTGGAGGTGTCTGCATGTGAAATATCTACATGCTCTTTGTAGTCAGTGCACTTATGGTTGGTACAGCTTGTACAGCCCAGTGCAAGATCCTAGGGAGCAAATCAGCTCAACCGACAGACAGAGGGTGCCACAGGACAAATTATCGCCTTAACTTGTGTTTCTAGTATGCTTCAGAGTACTGTAGGGTATTCTAGGTGGCCTTCAGCAACCATGTCAGGACAGGTTTCCCAGTGATCTCGCATCAAAACTGCCAACTTTCATGAAGATGTCTTGGATATCTGAGGATATCTCAAATGGCATCAGACTCCAGTGCTTTAGCAACTGAGTCCTTCCCCTACATCTGGTCACCAGACAGCTCTGCAGAATATCTTGCCTGGGCTGACCTGAGGCTTCAGTCTCATTATGTGAACATATATGTCTAGTACCATTCTGGGCCTTGGAAGTATCTGAGACACTCATTTGGGTTGTCAGACAAGATGTAGGAGCAGCATCTGAAGGCCAGGCAGGATCATTAAAGATGTCTCAAATTGGCCTAAGTGCCAAGGCATTAGGCAGCTGAATTGAGTGTCCAGGGTCCATTGATGCAATGAGGTGGTAGGCCTAGCTCGCAAGGAGACACCAGAATTTATGTGTCTTAATTTGGAGTCACATTTCCCCTCTAATAACACAGCAACTGACTGATTTTTAGTCTTTGTCTTTAAGGCTGTTAGTTTTCCATTAAAATTATAAGCAAATTTATATTAATTCCATGATCTGTTGCAGAAACATGTGGCACACATTCAAAATACATGAGAGCTGTTTACCCCACAAAAACCTTTCCAAACCACTATACTATTGTCACAGTAAGTGAGAATTTGCTATTTTTCCTTTTTCATTTTCTGAACAACACAGAAAGGATTTTGTGGTGCAAATCTTTTTGTGGGACATGGGAACTCAAGCTACAGGAGTAAAAGAGAGAGTACATGCAGGTGTGATCTATGTGGCTATATAGGTGTGCTATCTGAGGCTAGCCTGTGAACCAGTTTTTCCTGATCTTTGTCAGCTTCATTGGATACGGCTGAATATGGGTGAGGGCACAGCCATTTGATGAGAATGTGTGTTAGGATGGGTTTGGCAGCTGATATATAGCCACGTGACATATACAGTACTTAATCTATAGCACCAGGTTTTAATTGGGCTGGGGAGAAAATAGGGAAACTCAGGGGAGCTTGACAGGCGTGCTGAATTCATTGGCAGAAATCTGATGATCTGTATGAGTTAGGAAAGTGTGTACTGTTTCTGTGATAAAAGAGCCCTAAAAATAATTGCAACACTGCAACAGTGTGCACTGCAATATAGTTTAGCCTCTGTTTGATTTCAAGTTTAATCTTTCTTTTGTTTATTTTCATTTTGCAGGGATTGTATCCAGAATCTCATGGTATTGTCGATAACAACATGTATGATGTAAACTTGAACAAGCATTTCTCACTTTCAGGGATGGAAAAATTCAAACCTTCATGGTGGAAGGGGCAGCCAGTAGGTTTATTTCTCATCATGATATTCCTTTATATCTACAGTGGCTTATGTACCACATTGTAAAACAAAACAAAAAGAGACTAAAATGCCAAGCTGTGTGATATATTTGCAGTACATGCTAAATATCCTGTAGGCTTTGAATTATAGGGTGCCTACAAAACAGTTTGCTTGTTATGAAAGTAAAAGAACTCTTAAAATGATAATTCTGAGACTTAAAAATTTCACTTGATGTGACAATTAGTAAAAAAAGACTTAGATATTTTGGCTAGTATTCGAATGGATCTCTTGCCACAGGAAGCCACAGGAAGCCCACATTTTTTATATGGTTTTATTATGGCGGCGTTTTTTGTCTTTTGACAACTAGCTACAAAATTAAATCTGAAAATCTGCATCCAAGTTATAGTTCAGGCATATAAAAGCAAGGAGGACAATAGCAAAGAGCTTAATTTCCGGCAAAATGAACACTTATATATAACATATGGCACATTTAATTAAACCCCCCACGCAGACCCTTATTGTTACGGTTATGATTAATATTATTAATTTACTAGAAATGTCAAGCTGTAATAATAGTAAAAAATACATGTAGTATATAGTATATCTATGTAATATACATTTACATATTTATTTATGTGTGTGTTCATAAATATATATGTCTGAGTAGTCATGTTTATAGTATACTGAAGTACACAGGTTTTGGTGTTACTGTTTCATGAAGGATTCCATCAGGTTTGTAAAAGAACTATAGCTGCACTTTTTAAGATAAACAGAAATATACTCTCATAATTATGTCATGTAACTAGAATCCATAGAACAGGATAAAATACGCTATTTCAGTTGAAAGGGACCTACAATGACCCTCTAGTCCAACTGCTTAACAAATTCAGGGTTCAAACGTTATTAAGAGCATTGTCCAAATGCCTCTTAAATACTGACAGTCTTGGGGCATCAAACACCTCTCTAGGAAGCCTGTTCCAATGTCTGACCACCCTCTCAGTAAAAAAAATGCTTCATAATGTCAATTCTGAACACCTTCGGCACAACTTTGAACCATTCTACCATTTTCATGATCCATTCCACTGGCATTTGCCACAGGAAAAAAGACTACCTGTTACCAATCATGGAAATACCTGTATGATTTTTTTCAATGCTGAGAATACCCAAGAAATGGCAAAATCCAGGCTTCCGTGCTATTACTTTTTCTTCAGAAAAGTCTTTTTTGTAGAAAACAAACTTCAGATGAGATATGGTCATTGGGCAACTGCTCTATGTGTGAAAGAAGAAAGATAAATGCATACTTACAGCCCACATGTATGATACAATTATGCATTTTTACTTTGGTGATCTGAGGTCCTCCAGTGGTGTAAATGTTATTTGTTTGTATCTTTACCCGTAGCTCTGGCTGACAGCAATGTACCAAAATTTGAAAGCAGGCACTTTCTTTTGGCCAGGGTCTGATGTTCCAATTAATGAAACATACCCCACCTTGTACCATGTATTCAACAGGTAAGTTTTTATAGGATTTGTAGTAAATTCCTGTAAATTACTCCAAAAATCAAAATCGCCATATGACAGTTGAAGGAAATGAAATATAAAATTTTTAAGCTACGAGATATTTAAACAACAGTCTGAGAGAAGTGCCATGTCACATCGTCCTTGTTTTGCCATGGAACTACCAATAACAGTTGAAATTTTCAAAACCATTTAGGGAATTCACAATGAGAAAATGAAGAGGTACTGGATATTCTCCTCTCCTAGACAGCTCTGAGAGTTTCAGCCAACTGCAAATGACCAATCTCCCACTAGGAAAGCATCCTATAACTATAGGATGCCTATAATTAGTAGGCACTGCTAAGCTATACCAATGATTACCATATTTCTACACATAAAATCTACGCATACTATATCGTCCTTTGAAAATACTTGTACTTAAGAATAAGCTTTCAGATGACCTATGCTCTAAGATAGTGAACACAGACTTGGAAGCCATTGCAAAAGGCTATAGAAGGCAGAAACTAATGGAAGAGGAGTTGCTGGATATTGCAGGAAGGTCTAGATCAATTCCCTCTGCTCTTGCTAGCATGTGTGATAATGTGCACACTGCTGCTAAGTCATAGTTCTGTGTTTTGTCTAGTTAATTTACAGGTTACACATGTGAAAATATAGCAATTAGTCATAGTATTTTTTTATTATGGAAGGCATTGATATCGATAAAATATTTCTAAATTTTTGTAATGCTTCCTGTAATTCTCCCATGATTCTTCACATTCACAAAGATAATCTAAAGAGACAAATGTCTAATTTACTGTTAAAAGTGAGTTAAATTAGATCAAAAAATAGAGTAATAAAGCTGATTGCTGGTACTTTGTTAAGATGCATAATTTCTGAAATCCAAATCTGTGACTTTAATATATGATAAGAGGGTGAACACTTTCTTTGTATCTTGGAATAAGATCTTATCAGAAAAGGCTTGTTAACATAATATTGTTTTGGGCTTTTTTTCAGTTCGGTTACATATGAACAAAGAATTTCAGGAATATTGGAATGGCTTGATTATACCAAATCAGAGAGGTAAAATGTTTAGCTGGTTTGTGAGACGATAGCTTAGAAAGGTTTTAATGCTTAGCAATTGAAATGTCTATTGGTGCTTGTGAAGGATGGAATCTTCCTCACCATCTCAAATGATAATTTGCTGAACTTAAGTCTGTTCTATAAGTATAGCTATTAATTTTCAAGATGAGATTGTAGATACAAAAGATTTTTTAAAAGTACATGTGTCTGAATGGGATGTACTGTTGCATGAGTATTCTTTTATTGTTCTGTCTTTCTAGGGGTGGCCTAGAGGAAACATGGAACATTCAGTTTCTGTCTAAGCATATGGATTAAATATTTTATACGAAAAATATTGCACAAAAAAGGTTAAATATCTGAAATTAATTGCAGGCAGTAATTCAGGATGAGAAGTAGATGTCAGCACTGACTGTGGTGCTCAACTTTTTGACGTGTAAACTAGTGAAATCTTTTCCAAGATAATTTTTTATCAAATTCCTAATGTATTTGCATTTAGAAGATGCTCTCTGTAGCCTCACTGCTTAATCAGGAAGAGATCCTTTAGGTGATAGATCCACTTTCTGCTCAAAAGGAACAGCTTGCTTTGCTGTCTGAGATCTTGAAGTTTTTCAGAGTGATTTCTGGATACCAGTTAAAGACACTGAATACTATTTCTGAAATTGTGACTTCAAATAGTCCATGTTGATTAGTTACAAAACTCAGAGGAGGTTAAATGATTGTATTTGCTGTAAGGACTTTTATTAAGGCTCAATGAAGTTACTTATAATTCTGTTTTAAGTTTAATTTAGGGGTTTTTTTTTAAATGAAAGTGTTCTTTTGAAATGCTGTTTCCAGAGTCTCATAATATTCCATTCTTATTTATTTCTAATTTGAGGCCTGATTTCTACACTTTATATATTGAAGAACCAGATTCTTCTGGACATTCATTTGGACCAGTTAGTGGTGGAGTAAGTATTTTTTGTTTTTTTTCTTAGACTAAATTGCACTAAAAGTGGTGCTGTACTATGAACTTAACCAGCTTATAAACATGGAAAAGTTAGTAGATAAAAAATTGTCATGACTATTTCACGTGTTTTTATTAAGAACTCATGCTTGTGTTTGAGCCCATTATTATTATTCCAATACTACGAAGCAGAACAGCTGTAAGCTAAACAGACTGGCGGAAAATCATTTCAGATCATACCATTAGAAATAATACTAATGATTGTATTTAGACTGAATTTTAATTTTATTGGCAACTGATATTTGGAAGCATGTGGCCTGGCAAATTCTCAGAACTGTCATTAGAATATTCTTAACACTGTACTTCAATGTTTGCTAAGTTGTAACCCAAAAATATTACACTTCTACTTGCATGCAGGCAAAAAGTTCAGTCTTTAAGAAGCATGGGAATTAGCACATCAGCTCCTTCCTGGAATGGTTTTGTTTAATATATTTGAAAATGGCCTTCAATAAAATGCCTTGTTGTAGTGGACAAGGGCAGAAGAACTGATCTTTGTAGGATAGTTTAGGCTCCCTAATTGGAAAGGGAGCTCTATTTCTCTTTGTACATAAAGGGCTTGAAAACCCATTACTGTATGTGTAATTGTACATGTATACGTTGTCTATGCATTCAAGAGAGTGCAGCACAGTTAGGGTGCAAGTGCTCAGATGTGGAGTCCTCAGACTCAGTTGGGTGTCATCCTTACTGTAAGACTCATGGGAAGACTCTAAGTCAGCTGCGCCTACAAGGGAAAAGCCATCCTCTGTGAATGGCTGCAGGGTGGGTTGTGCTAGATTTCTCCCATATTTCTTTAGTGGTGGTCAGTGATTTTCTGCAGGAAGTTTAAAGGGACTGTTTATATGAGAGAATGGCACCATGGCTTCCGGTCTTATATAATCCATGTGTGTAAATATTTTTGAAACACTCATTAATACAATGATATGATTGTACTACAACAAAAATTCATGTTATGAATCTGACATTTTGTATAAGTTTGGCAGTGAGGAACAAACTTTATTTGAATGTGTTAATTTTTTTCTTTCAGTACACATTTTAAAGTTCAATTTTCTAAGGTAAGAGGAAAAATAATTGTGAGTCTTAAGTCGCATATATAGTTGGTAGAGTAGTGGAATTCTGGCCATCTGTACTGTAGTGGTGTCGGAAAAAGAAAAGAAACAATATTAAGAACCTGAAAACTGACAGAAAATCTCCCTTTTTTCAGACTTTGATGATTATATTTAAGTGAGAACTTGAAATTCGAAAGAAAAATCCTAATGAAGCTAGTTTATCTTCCAGGTAATCAAAGCCTTACAGGTAGCAGATCAAGCACTGGGGATGCTAATGGATGGACTTAAACAGAGAAACCTGGACAAATGTGTAAACCTCATTGTTTTAGCTGATCATGGTAATGTATATAGTTCCTTTTTCAGTATAAATGTTACTGAGTCATTGTTTTCTTCCTCTGTGCAATGTGTGCTTACTGCTTTTAATCTATTTTAAAATCCACTTTATCTTCCTTGCCATGCACTGTATATATAAAAAATAACAGTTTCTATATTGTCCTTTAGGGATGGAGAAGACCTACTGCAGACAGTTAGAATATATGACTAATTACTTCAAACAGATTGATTTCTACATGTATGCTGGGCCTGCAGCTCGCATTCGAGCAAGAAATGTTCCAAAGGACTATTTTACCTGTAAGTGTGGACCAATCCTGGGATTGCACAATCAATATAACAGTAAATAAGTAAGTAAGTAAGTAAGTAAGTAAGTCAGAGAAATGGATAATCAGTAGTAATTAGCAGAGCGAACAGCTTTCTGTTTCACTTAACCTGTTTCACTCAACATCCATAGAAGTTGTTGGGGTATTCTTTTTCAAGAACAACCCCTTTAGTTTAAATTGAAGATTAGAAAATCTTGTTGCAGACTCTGATTTGCATTTTCTTGGCATGTGGGAAGATGAAGTAAAGATGGCTTTATTGTTTTGAACTGGAATTTCAGGTCTTTTGTAAGTGCATTGCTCTTCATGGATTTCTTGTGCAACATTGGTAAGAGTCAGCCTTTTTGAAGCAGTGGCTATTTCTGGGTGTACAATGTAATGGAATTTGAGTCTTAGCAGAGTCGGATCTAAGTCTTGGTTGTGCCCTTTAGCTAGTATCACAAAAGAACACAAAATTGAAACCATGTGAGCTGACTGACTAGGAATAGATACTGTGCTACCAAACTGAAAAACATCCCAAGACTTTCTATATCAGGGGAAAGAATGGAGAGAGATAAAATCATGGAAATGCTCTATTTAGCAAGTTTATAGAATTCATGAAGTATTCTAAAAGGCATAATTCTTGGAGATCTGAAAGAAGAGCTGGGATCCTATTGTACTTTTAATTTGTCTTTTCTAATTGTATTTATATTTGTAGGAACAATATTTATACAACATAAAGCAGACTATCCTTGGTCTAAGTAGAAGACGGTCTAAGTAGAAGACGGTCTAAGTCAGAGAGGAGCAGAGTTTTAAGTAGAGGAGAGAATAGTGATGTTTGGTATGTCTTAATCTCAGTATAATTGTTGACCTATTTCCTCTAGTGATCTTACGTTTTCTGAAAGAATTTTCCTTCTGCAAAATGCTCAGATTTGTTTTTAAGAAAGCTAATGTCAAAAGGTTAAAGTCACTTTTAGAAAATGTAGAAGGTGGAAGTACTAAGACAGACTGGATTTTTCTCTGTGACTGCTGCTGGAAGTGGAACACAAGACAAGTGCTCCAGGTCCAGTTGAATGTAAAAAAAGGTTATACTTCAAACAGAGGTTAGGTGGGAGAACAAAAATTTGGCTCTGATCTGTCAGCTTCAGGTGTAGGCAGTCATCACCATGACAGTGTTCTACAGTTTGTTGCGATGTACCCAAAGTGCTTGGTACTTCCAAAGGCTTCCACGCTTACAGACAGTTATGCTTAGGAACATAACGTTCCTACCAGTGGAAGTTTATGGTTACCATAATCTTCACAGGCTAATAAATTTTACAGACAAATAGCATTTTGAAATTTTTCTTAAGAGGCTTTGTACCTTTGGCTGTTTAAATGTACGTTAATTCATCTTTTCTTTTTAACAGTTGACTCAGAAGGAATTGTTAAAAACCTCACAGTGAGTAAATATTTTAATATTTTTCCCTCATAGTTCCTCTTAATAGGAATCTTATCAAAAAGCACAGTTTGTGAAAAGTTGAGACTATGGTGCCAGTTTAAATAGTATACTGGCTCCATACTGGTATACTGGCTGCTTTCTCTCTATGTATTGTCACAATGTACTCTTTTTTCCTTCATTGCCAGTTTGCTTTCTATTCTGTGACTAGTCCTACTTCAAGCAGTAGACAGATGTTCTGATCCTTTTAGAACAAATGCTCTCATTGGAAAAATTCTGAGTTGTCTCAGCTGGGTGTATTTCTGATAAATCACCACTAGAGGTCTTCCTTTAACCTGTTGAACAACTCAGTTGTGCAATATTGTATGTAGATTTTACCTGTTGCTGAAGTCCAAAGGCCAGTGAGCATTCCTGTTTTATCTTTCTTGATTCTAATACCTAAGAACACATCCTTTATTCCCCAGCATCCAAAGCAGATGCATGTAGGATATCAATGGTTGGGAATAACAGAAGGAACTTTTTCAGTGCTGCATCTCCTACCTCATTGTATGGTGTGGAGCCTGTCATATCAAAGAGTATTAGTGTGCACAATTTGCATGTTATCAACCCCATTTGAAGCTGCAACTGCTAGTAGTTACAAAGATGTGACATCTCTGCCTTATAGGAATAGCCTGGTATCAGGATACTTCCTATTTCCTTTCCTATTCATAAAATGTGGATTTTGTCCCTTTCAAGTTCTTAGATTGAGAGTTTTGAGCAGAGAAGGGAGTTTTGTGTTGTATATTAATTGCTAATCAATAGACATAAAGTCATTATATGTTGATTTCCTCCATTTTTCCCTTTAATTGGACTATCCTTTGTAGAATGACCTCTTCTCCTGGGCTAGCAAACCCACTGAATCCTTATTTTTCATGTTCCTGGATTCCTATATGCTTCTTTGATGACTACCCAGGCGCACATTTCACATGTTAATGTCATTCTGTACAGACTATACAGTTCTGGTACTTAGAGGTGAAGATGTCAGATCAGACTCCAAGCGTGCTACAGTTTGTACTGCCTGTGTGGTAAAACAGGTCAACTTCTCTGGCTTACCCAGTTTCTGAGCAGCTTCTCCCTCAGCATTTTAGACATTCTGTGTTGTCCCAGTTCTGAAACCCTGATAAAGAGCAACTCTTCTGAAACTTTACTGTGATGCTTGCAGCCAGCTGGAATGGCTCCTGTTGAGCATATCTAGTTAAATCTTTGCAGTATGTCATATGGTTATCATTAGGGTCTCAGTGCCAAACGTACTCATGGCATGCCTGCTACAATACCAGTTACATTAACATGTTAAATATGGATGTAAAAGCTAAGGCTTGTAAGCGCTGGCCATTTACACAGCATGAGAGTACATGTTCAGTATTGCAACTAAAATCCTAGACTGTACTATGTTATGTACACTTGGTTTTCTTTGTTATTTATTGAATGGTAAAGCAATAGAAGATGGCAGAAATAAACTGACAGGGAACTTTCTCTTGTAGAGTATAATCATACATACTAGATGCCAGTGACATTAGTATGGATATATAGACTAAGCCTTACTACTAAATGTATTTCAGCTGTAGCAGTACTTTAACACAGTATTTGTGAACTTGCTATTCATTTTATAGCAGTATATTTTCAAACGGTTCCGAAAAACCCACTTTTCTTTCCATTGCTTCTTGGACCAAAAATGAGGTCTGCAGGTCTGAGAAGCTATCTGTGAGTAATGTGCTTTGTGCTTACATTCCTGTCACTAAGATGTTTGTGGTAATTTTGAACAAAGGGTTTCTTTTTGATGCTGAGCAAAACTCATGACTGGGCTCTTTCCTCTTGCGCAGTGCAAAAGATCCCCACAGCACTTCAAGCCTTATCTGACGCCTGACTTGCCAAAACGTTTCCACTATGCCAACAACATTCGTATTGATAAAGTTCATCTTTTGGTGGACCGACAGTGGCTGGCTGTGAGGTAACATAATTTTTGTGACTGTTTTCTTATTTTTTTCATCCCATTCTCACCCTTTTCATTTCCTTCACAGATGCCTCATTTCCTGTTTAGCTTTAGACTTGTTAGATTTCCATGTCTGTTACATTTAAAATCTTACTATTTGTAAAAAGGAAATGTGCCATAAACATAAAGCCAAGAATGCATTATTAGTATGATTCAGATCTTAACAGTCTAATAAGAGAATCATTATTACTCTAGATCAAATATTTACAGGAAAAAAAAAGAAAAAGAAAATAAATTAATTCTACTACACAGAAGAAGTCTCAAAAATAACGCAGTTAAAATTGTTATACAAAGTCTTCCTAGTACCTAGCCCTTTTCTTGGTGTTACAGTCACACCTCCACATGTAATGTATGCTAACATTACAGCTTGCTTATTCTTCACTGGCCTGCAAGTTAACTTAACATCTCCATTCACTAGATATGATGCATTCTACACTTGTTAGGTATTTGTTCTTTATTCTCTTTTTTACCTCTAAGTCTGGTTTTGCTCAGTTCCAGGTGTGCATTTCTTTAATTGACCAACAGTAAGTTGTTTCTAGCCTTGAGGTCTCCATTCTACACAGAATAACTAATTCTTATTGCTATCTATATAAAAACTATGTCTTTGCCATGCAAAGATAAGCTGATAAGATAACAAATTAGACATAATTGGCTTGTCATTAAAAAAATTGACATAAGAGCTAAACAATAAAAAAATAGCTCTAAGCAAGTCAAGAGCAGTTCAGACAAGCCTTAGTCATGAGGCTTTGAAAACTCACTACAAAGCCTGTGGTGTTGGTAACAATACTGTATTTACTGAGATCATGTTGCAGTAGGAGAAGCATGAGCTGACTTAGAACTTCAAGGCCATTCAAACAGCAGAAAATGCCTAATCAGTATATGACTTGATTGTTTGTTTTGACGCAACCAAATAATTGTCCTGGACATATAAGAAGAAATACCCACTGAAAAAATCTCATATTCACCCTTTTTTAAACTGTGCTCAAATGTTCTTGTGCCTCTAAAAACAGGATACGTGTGCTTGGCAGCTGTGCATTGAATCAGTATCAGATGACTGTCTCTTTGTCTTTCCATATGTCTCAGCAATGGATAAATTAAAACAAGTGTTAGTCATTATAAGTCAGACTATTCTGACATGTTATTAATTCTATAACCCACACACACATCCTTATCTCTCCTTCACCCTTTAGAATCCATGATGAAAATGCACTGTCTTGTAAGGCAAAATCCCTTGCAGTCTTGTTTATGTTGTTCCACAGAGGCTACCAGCAGAGTTCTGTCATTGTATGTTTCTATTAAAAGGCAGATACCACAGAACATAATTTGAGAAGAAACTTCTTCTCAGTGAGGGTAACAGAGCACTGGAACAGGCTGCCCAGAGAGGTTGTGGAGTCTCCTTCTCTGGAGACGTTCAAAACCCGCCTGGACGCCTTCCTGTGCAACCTCATCTAGGTGTTCCTGCTCTGGCAGGGGGATTGGACTACATGATCTTTTGAGGTCCCTTCCAATCTCTAACGTTCTTTGATTCTGTGATTCTGTGATAACTGAGGAATTATTTCTAAGCAGATTACACTTGTTCCGAAACTTGTAGCTAGGTGAAGGTCTCAGTTCAAAAACAGCTGTGTTTTCAATTTATTTTGAAAACATCGATTCACTGTACCATCAGTAGCTACCTAGGATAATTTATTTCTGTCCATAGCAATCTCTGTTACAGGAGAAAGCTATCTTCATAAAAGTGAACACTGGATAAGCAAAAGGTACTGCATCATTATGCCAGAGTCAGTTCTTATGACATGATCTGGAGACCAGTGATTCAGGGTGACTGTTATTAACTGGTTCTATTTGTGCCATTTTTATTTACGCTGTTTGATGGTTTCTCCTTAGGGACATAAGCTACACATCTTGTGATGGGGGTAACCATGGCTATAACAATGAATTCAAAAGTATGGAGGTAAGATGATTTCTATTCAGGTTTTGCACCTTCTTACATAGAGAATCACAATATGCTAGGTGAAACACCAGAATATAGAATATTTTTTGCAGTGTGCTTTTTCTTCTGTGTCACTCAGACATGTAAGCTGCATAACACATACTGGGTCCACATATTCTTATTGCCTTTCATTAATGTGTAGGAAGCCTGCTTCCTGGGGATCCTGTTGTAAAATTGGTCTGGGCTCACCTTAACTCCATGGAGCCAAATAGACTACAGTAAATCAAGCGTACCATGTTTAGCTGTGGGACACTGAATTATTTCATTCTACTCATGCAGCGACTGAAAAATCTCCATAGACTCTTGGAGTTCAGTTGAGCATCTTGAAAGCCCATGTCCTCAAATAAACTAAATCTCGTTGTCTCTGCTTATGTTACAAGACTTAATCATATCATCAGAGCAAAAAAGTCAGTAGTATTATCTGTTCATTAGTATAGCCTGTAGTGCAGTTTCATCTCATTTTCACTTCTGGTTACAGTGTAAATAATTTGAGGTCTTGAGCTTTTGTTTTTTCATGTACTTTCTGTGATGTGAACCTTTAAGTAAGGTCAAGCATGCCACTACTAGTCCCATATTCTGTGCTGAAGAAAAAAATTCTTCCAGATCTTCACAACTGTCATAAAACTCCTTGTCAATGTATTGATGAGAATGGTGCTTGAATGTTTGTATGGAAAGAAAAAAAAAAATCTAGTTAACATGGAAACTTTAATCATAGATAACCTTATGCTGGTGGCACAATGACTGAGGAAAATTTTTTTCTTTATAAAGGAGCAAAATGTCTTAATGCTGTCCTTTAAAAAATAAATGAAAAATTCTTTTTCTACTATGGAAACATAAGAATGTTATTTTAGAACAGGTCATTGTCCTGTTTAGTCATGTTTCCTGTATCCTATGGCAGACAACTCAGGAGGCTTATAAAGTAGTAGAAACTGAGACTGTAAGTAGTATCAGTGTTCTGCTATGATGCTTGCAGACCCTACTACATTGTACCATTGGTGGTACTGATGCAGGTCTCTACTGAGCTTGGGATAGGTCTCCGCAGTTCTCTGATCCTTGCTTTAGCCATGGCTATGGGCTCTGAAGTGACCCAAAGACTTTTGAGAATGCAACATGTATTAAAACAAACCAAGCAAACAAACAACTCCAGTTCCCCTCCAGTGCTTATATTTCTGGCTCAATATTAGCCTTTAGATAGGATCTGTGAGTGTCATAACTCTGCATTTGTTGAAATGTCATTGTTATTAGCTGTTGGAATGAAGATATAAAAAGGTGTGAATTTGAAAAATATCAACCAGTATTTTTTGTAAGTATGCATCAAAGTATTAGAGAACAACACTCCCCCCGCTTCATTATGTAGTTTAAAGTAACCTAAGAACCAGATTTATGTTTTGCATTTTTCTTCAAATTACATGTAATGGGCCAAATTTACCTTCTTTACCAGAACGGTCCTACATTTTAACTTTGAGACTGTGAAAAAACTATATTTTGTTCCAGTGCTTCTGTTTCAATTAAATGCAACTGATCCCTAACGTTCTGTGATTCTGTGATTCTGTGATTCTGTGATTCTGTGAATTGTTTTTGAATTTGAATTCCTTTCGATAGCAAATTTTATTTTATTGCAATCTAGGCTATATTCTTAGCATATGGTCCAAGCTTTAAAGAAAAAACAGAAGTGGAAGCTTTCGAAAACATCGAGGTTTACAACCTTATGTGTGGTGAGTAGAAACAATCCAGTACTTTAAATTATAAACCAACAGTGTTTTCAAATACCAGCGTTGTAAAAGCTAAGAGTAACTAAAAATTCAGTGAATTCATTTAGAAGCTACGTTTTTCACACAAAGCACTGAAGCCATGCTCTTTTTCCTTCTGTACAGTGCTAAAAAATAATTGCCAGAAATTGTTCTATTTTGAAGGTAATTTCTGATTGCAGGAGTCCACTAAAGAATCAGAGAGAAGCTCTCCTGCCATGTGGACTTGCTGTTGAAATGGTGCCTGTGGGCACCATTGTGGGTTAAGAATCTTGTAGAGAGTTACCATTCGTGTTCGTAACTAAGACGGACCACTGCAGTCCCAGCAGTGACTAATTAGTTAGTATGTGCCTCAGAAAGTATGAATTAAGGGATCACACAAATATGCAATAGGCTAATATGCTTCACAGTGTGATGCATTTGCAATCACATTTGTACTCTGCATTAAATCATCTAATCTTATTAATCTCATGGCAATGTATAAAACTGTATCAGTGGTACTCAAGTACATGATTATCAAATCTTGATACAGTTGAAGATAACAATGAACCTTCATACCTAGAAAACTGCAAGTTGATGGTGGGAGTTACCATAATAGGTTAGGTAACAGAAAAAGCTATTTCTTATCACAGAAACATTGAATCATAGAGTGGTTTGGACTGGAAGGGACCTTAAAGATCATCCAGTCCAACCCCCCTGCCATGGGCAGGGACACCTCCAACCAGACCAGGTTACTCAAAGCCTCATCCAACCTGGTCTTGAACACTTCCAGGGAAGAGGCATCCACAGGTTTTCTGGGGAACCTGTTCCAGTGTCTCACTACTAGATGTATATTCTTCTATAATGAATGCATAGGAAATGTGTAGACTTGGAAAGATAATTATGTTTAAAAATGCCATTTTAGTCTTAAAATAGCTTTAAAATATGTGTATAAATTCCAAATGTTTCAACAGATTTGCTGCGTATTACACCAGCACCAAACAATGGCACACATGGCAGCTTGAATCACCTTTTAAAAACCCCTTTTTACAATCCTTCACATGCAAAAGAAGACTCATCTCCTTCTTCATGTCCAGTTTCCAGTCTGACTCCCATAGACGAACTGGGATGCACATGTGTGCATGTAAGTAGGTGCTTCTGAGATCTTCTAATCACTTTTGTCAAGTGTGTTCTCTTTTCTTTGGTTTATTCTAAACTGTGGATTCATTCTGAATGATTCTTTTATATTTTGCAGATATTAGATGCTTCAGTACTAAATAAGAGGTTAAATCTCACCACAGAAGAAAGTAAGTAGCAAGATACGAAAAAGACAACAATATTTTTAAATCTATTACTGGTTCAGATTTTATATTATTGGTTTCAGTGGAAATTTTTGCAATATTAATTACAATTTAAATTGAAGTAGGAGAGCCAAGTCAGAAGCATAACTTTTTTCTTTTTTCTTTGCATTTCATTAAAAAATGTTAATTGATACTGTTATAGCAACATTTATGCATAGGAACCAGATCTGAATCCCATTAAAATCTTCAAAAAAACCATACAGGTTTCAGTGGTCTTTCGAGAAAGCCTGAGCACTTCCAGGCTATATGCTATAACTGTTTTTCTCCACCTTGTAACCATAATTTTACCTTCATCTGATCAAAACTTCCCATAGATATTTCTATGTGCTTTTTAGTGGGGTTCCTGGAAATTTTAGGAAGCATTGTAATGCTTCCTAGCCAAATAAGATGTAAATTTCACTTCACTGGCAAGAGAAATTAAAAAGATTTCTATTGACATGAAATTGCAAAGAAACAAGAATTTGGAAACCTGATATATTACATTGACTTCTGTATGTTAAACATAACATGAAAACTATTTTCTATGGTTTATATTCCACTCAGAATCTGGGAGCTTAAAGAAACACATGCCCATGTTTACTGTTGGTTTCATTTGTAGATATTAATGTTTTAATTTACATTTTTCTCTGCTCTCTTAAACTTTTGTGCCATCCAAAATCTTATAGAAGGATGAATCAATAATTATTGCTTAAATTTTAGTAACAAAGGCAAACTTGTATCATTTGCCATACGGGAGACCCAAAGTTCTTCAGAAGAAAAATGTCTACTGCCTTCTTTCGCATCATGGGTATGTGAGTGGATACAGCTATGATATCTGGATGCCACTGTGGACTGCATACACTGTGACTAAGCCTGTAAGTTATCAAATATCCGTACTATTCTTAAATATATAATATAATGGATTGAAAATGTGGTTCATTCATCAGGAATCCTGGTTAAGGACTGGTGGATACCAGGTGACTAAGACCCTTATGTCTGAAAAAGGGTGTTTGATGTCTTTTAAGTTTCATCTATCTTAAAATATTTTTTTAAGTAGGAATGTCCATCTGTTAGGTTCACAAAAGATATAGAAAAATAGATCTGCTGGTAAGCTTGTTCCATTAAGCCTGTTTTGTAAAAGGGATAAGCTCTCAAGACAGTGCTCCAACTTGCCTGAGGAAAAGCAGGCTGTGATTTCCAAAATCAGAAGCTTTTAAGCTTTCCATGAGTATCATGATCTTTTTCCTGTTAATTCCTCCTATAATTTGATGCTTTTTCTAAGTTTCCCTGAGGAAATATATTTTACACTGATTTTTTTCTGTCTGAAGAGAACTGTTATTGATGTCTACATTATTTCTTATGTTATCAGTATAAATAGGAAGAAAATATTTTAATCAGATATATGCTGCTAGAATGTTAGTATTTCAGAAAGTTTTTCGCCATACTTTCTACTGATTTTTCACAATCTGGGTGAAGGATCACAGCAAATGGCTGGGACTGAAGTATTGAAGGGTACAGACAGTTCACAGCAGACTAATACAGTGAGATATGTTTTCTATAGAAATAATAAATTTTCCCTGTAATACTGTCAGAGACACAATGATAGAAGGCTGTAAGTGAGCTCACTCACTGACTTACCTTACACAGTAAGCTGACATCACTGTTTTTTATTACATGTACTAATCAAGAGAAAAAGCTTTATAAGTTGTAACAACAGTGGAAGGACTGAGGGATAGAACTAATGACTTTGACTGTAAGCTTTGGCTGCAATACTTGGGAATGACAGAAAATTGCAATTCCTACAGAATTTTTATTGCATTGTAGATTATTTATGTTGCGGATAAAGCCTGTGCAGTGATTTACACAGGTTTTAAGGTGGGGCATTTCTTGACATTAGGTAGCTATAAAGAAGGGCTTAAACAGTAAAATAGATAATGAGGGCTAAAGTTTTGCTGGTTTTGTGTGATTTGGAAGTTTTGAAACTGGGCTGACTGATCAAGCCCACACACTATTATTGAGCCTACATGTAATATCAGAACCAGGGGTATTATGAATAATATATAGTTACAGATCTTAAATCAATTATATCAGATAGAGTTTTTTGTTACTTAGTATTTTCAGTCAAAGGAAAATTTAAGTTTGAAGATTTATTTTCTTGAGATTTTATATTCATCTGCCAGTTAGGAAGGCAGATTTTCTTGCAAAACGACAGTGTCTCCACCTGTCTGCAGACACTTGTGGAATTTAAATAGCTTTACTATGTAGAATCACTGAAGTTTACTACAAAAATATATTAACATGTGTAACAATCTAATCTATCCTGCATTGGAATGAAAACAGCAATGAGATTTGTATAAATCGCTGGAATTTTTGGAACCAAAGCTCAGTGCGCTGGATATTATGGGAGTTTTGGTTTTGCGGCTTAGTAATTTTTCTTCTTGACTGCTGAAAAAAGATTCCTGGAGGTGGCTGAAGTTGACATGACAGACCACAGCAGATGCTTAAAGTCTGTCATGTAATGCAAATAACTCATGCTTCTTGACATTAATTACTCGCTTATCAAAGACAATATCGTGCATCAGAAAAGGTAATGCATGTTGTCATAGACACAGCCATTTTTCAGTTGTAACTTTTCTTCAGAAGACATTATGGTTCTTTGACCTGAAAGACAAGGAGCCAAAGGGCTAAAGCTGTTGAATGGGTGATGAATGTTTTTTTTTTCTGAAGCTGAAATTTTGAGGCAGTGGCCATCACTGTCAAGATCTCCATTTTTAAATCAATGAGCACTTTCATCAGTTTCTTTGAGAATTGCTCTATTCTTATTGATACATAATCTGTTTAAAAATAGGTTATTCTTCTATTTTGAGGAAAAGAAATAAAGAGAGGTTGTAGCAGTGTGGGTGTATTAGTTCACAGAGCATTAGCAATGTAGCTGCCAATCAGGGCTTGCATTAACTGTTGATCTTATTGTACTAACAGGTGAACACAGACACAGCCATTCTCATCTCTCAACAGCTTTTAATATTGTTTACTTCCTGACTTGTAGATCCTTGAAAAAACAAGCTGAAATATTCATGAGTGGTTGCTTTTTTGGTATTTTGAGAATTCGTAGGTTCATCAGGAATTCTCATTTCTTCCATTGGTCGATTTTCTCCTGTGATATACAATTGAAATAGCCATGAGCAACCTTCATCTCCTAAACGTATGGGAGTGTTTGTGGAAATACAGGTTATATGACGTATTACATATGTGACAGACAGCCAGCTCTAAAACACTGTCCTCCTGCCTTGGTACTTGGATTAGACATTGTAGCTTATATAGTTAGGTTCAAGAAATGTGAACTATTAAGAAGAGAACTGAGTGATGTGCTCATCACTTCAAGTTGGAGAAAATGTGAATGCTATTAATAACCTAGATTCATTATGTAGGTCAAAAGTAGATTCTCTGCTGTATTTGCATAATATTAGGTGTGACCACTGTATTTAGTGAGAAGAATTAAGTTCTCTTCATGACAGTCTTTGGCACATTTACTCAAACCTTTGTTGCTCTGATTCAGGTTTTCCTTCAGAGACCATAAAGAAGTTGAAGCCATTGTTTTATATCATAGCTCAATTATTAAGTTTAAAATACTGGTTTCTTCAGTGACCTTGATCCATTAGCTCTGCCATATTGATTTGGACACTAGAAAGGACAAGTTGCTCAAATGAACTGGATGTCAGTTTTGTATTGGGATTTAAATTTCCTTGACAATGACAGCTTATCTGCTCAGGTGTCAAAGGCAGTCTTTTGTCTTTCATATTTCATTCCATGTGGTATATAAGTTTTCCATTAATGTCCAACCTGACCATAATATGGGCATCTACAGGAATTATCATAAAAGTAAGCAAAGAAATTAAGTCAAGGAGTACAAAGAGGCATAAGAAGAATATTCCAGTTCTTTATTTCTGCTCAGTTTTAACCAATCAAAATAAACAGTATACTAAAAATTGACTTAGATGTTTACCATTTATAAAGCTATAAAGCAAATAAATACGTTCAGTTCTTACCAAAATGAAAAAAAAATTACTTGTAAATGAGTATGAAAAATAAAATGCAGTTAAACACTGGAAATTAATGGTTAATGCTATCATGAAATTACAATAAGGGTTATAGAAACAATTATCACAATCACTTCTGGCCAGATCTTAGCTAGTGTGCATGTTAACATGTCTCAATGAAGTCAGTGAAGCTAGCCAGTAAAATGTACTGAATTTACTATGAATTTATTTAGCTTTAACTTGTCAGCAGCACAGACTCTTATTATGGAGACAGAATCCTCAGATGCGAAGATGAGGTGATAGCGTAATCTTTATATACTAGCTGCTTTCCAGGAGGATGTGACATCAAGTTTGTGTTTCCAGAAATATGTAAAAGTGACGAATAAGCCAAACGTGTCGCCTGTTTTTGCCTAAGTTATAACCTTATTTTACTACTACAATTTTACATGCTGCATAAGGATTTCCCTGAATTACCTAAAAACAGAAGTAGGGGAAAAACACTAGGCAGAAAACATCAGTGTACATTACTTGCATTGACCTGATTCACTATGAAAATAGGAGAAGATTCAATGAAGTCTGTTCTAGAAAGTTAAAACCATACAAAGCACTGGGTTAGCCACAGACGTGGGTGTAATACTTTTTTTTTTTCCTTTTCACAGGAAAACGCATCTCCTCTTCCTCCCACTGTTTCAGACTGTCTGCGGGCTGATGTTAGAATCCCTGTTGATCGGAGCCAAAACTGTTCTATCTACTACCCAGAAGGGCTGGCCTTCACCCGCAGCTTCCTCTATCCTCCCAGTGAGCATGGTTCTTTTTATAGCTAGGGCTTAGAAAGTCTTAATCAGCTGGATGTGGGTTCATGTTTAAACATATATTCAAACACCAAAACAAACCTCTTTGGATCAGCATGTTGGGCAGAAAAAGGTTTCCAGTGTTTGTAGACTGACCAAAAGCAGGAGAACTGCTACTTGTATCTAAATATTTTCAGTTTAGAATATTTTAGTTTTTCTTTAACAAGTAGAACAACTTGAATATGATGAAAACTGGTTGGAAAGATGTAAAGAGTTGCAGTGAATGGCTGTCTCCCTTCCTTTATATGAATGTCCATTTCCTATTGTGAAATTTGATAATTACTTTATTGAACAGATTGTACAAATATATTTGGAGATATAGTTGCAGTAGGATCATACACTCATGCTCAAATGTAAAATGTAATTGAATTACATGTGCTTGCAGTTTAGTGACATATGAATCAAATTCATCTTGGCGTTTCATTACTTTGTATTTTTTTTCTTTGTTTCATTACTTTATACTTTTTTATTTTATATAGACTTCAGTTCATCTGATCTTGAACAGTATGATGCCTTACTCACCAGCAATATTGTTCCCATGTATAGAGCTTTCAGAGGTAGGTTGCAAAGTTTTGATTAATTTTCTGTACTTATGGTTCTGGATTTGATAAAGCAATGACAAGGACTTAAAAACATTACTGCATGGCCTGTAGTATATCCAGATCCTGTGCAAATATTTCTAGAACTTTTTTAAAGTAGATGAGTGAAATTTTAAAACACACTTATTGAAGTTAATTTTTTTTCTATGTGTAGTCCTGTCTGACATCTCCCTAGGTGTACCTGTTCACTTTTGAATTTTCTCTTCATTTCCTGTGTGCTGTCTTAACATGAAATGCTAACAGTGAAACTCTCATGAAAATATCCCCTTGGGGAATGCTCAGAGTGAATGAAAGTGGTCTCAGGACAAGGCAGGACCAAGTTTGTAAACAATGCTTTGATACAGTGCCTGTTTTCTCACTCAAACTCAAACCACACAGTTTTAATCTTGGAATATTTATTTCAGGCAGATGTTTTTATTGTACAGGTGCAGTAAGCTACATTAACTCTTTCCATCCGAACTGGCTTACATTTGTTTATAATCACTGATAAGAAATTTTCTAAAACTGCATACCGTCCTGCTTTTTCTTAGACAAAGGATGGAAAGAGGAATTGCGTAAGGAAAATGCTGGAGGAAAAGCAATCATGCAACTCACTTTCTAATGCATTCAGACCTCATTAATTCATTCACTCATGTAATAAAAAACAGAGATCCAGAAAACCTAAGTGTCTCTAATCTTCGGAGTAAAACAAAGGTATTATGAAAAGAAGTACATTTTTCTGAGGAAAACTCTACAAGATATTTAAACTTATAAGAAGTTACTCTAGACCATAAACAGAAGGCAAATCACTAGGGGATGCCCTCAGCCCCTCAAAACTCATCTGTTTTTTTTGCCGCAATAGCTGTAAATAATTGAATGGTCTCACTAGCTTATATCCTACAAATTGTATTTCCTCAACATCTGTGAAATAAAGCAAATTGTCGAGTGATATTTGACATGAGTTCTGTAGAGTTAGACTAACTCTCAGGTGCCAAATATTCATCTCACAAAGCTATAATCTCAGTTCCTACAATTGGTGCAGTTGCAGGTGCTAGCAGGTAGGCCAGAAATGAATGACCTCTCAGCTCCAGAATTGTACCTTTGACTTCAGATTGAATGCATTATCTCCAGTAGTGCAACAGACCTTGCAGAGCTTTAATAGCATTTACTATGCCTCTTTCAATGGTGGGTGAGAGTGTGTGCCTTCAGATGAAATCCAAATGTTGTGTAACGAAGAGTTGATTTTACAGGCAGTTTAGTTTGGAACTTTTTATTATTCATCCATAGCAAAAAAAGGAAATATGTTCTTTTTCTTTAGTGGTGAAATAACTTCAAATTTTGTTAAATATGCTTATATTTTCTTTTAATGACAGACATATGGGACTATTTCCATAATGTCCTTCTTCAGGAGTATGCTAGAGAAAGGAATGGAGTAAATGTTATCAGTGGACCAGTGTTTGATTACAATTATGATGGCCATTTTGATACTCTTGATGAAATTAAGCAGTAAGTAAACGGAAAAGCCAGAAGTCAAACTCCAGATTATTTCCCACTGTATTTCCACACAAACATACTTCTATTCAAAAAGAATAAGAAACAAATGTCACAAAGAATGGAGTATTGCCTTTATGATACGACATCTGCTGTTACTCATACAACAGCAAATACTCTTATAAACAGATACAGTAGATGCTGAAGTTCCAGTAAAGAGAAAAAAGCTTTGCAGTTCCATGTGTATTTATGTACGCATGGACAGGTACAGACTAGTAATTTGTTTCCCAAGCTTATGCCTAGATTTCTGGACTTCTGCAACAGAAATACTGGGAGAATATATGACATCTAAATAAGCAGAAGATGTGTGCAAACATAATTTTCTCATTTTCATGTTGTGCTCACTCACCTGTTTGATGTTTCTCCCTGTTGTCTCAAACTGATGTGCTATATCAAACATCAAATTTCTGTGTTTGCCTTCCCTGAATCATGTACCTGGGAATGTAAAATGTAACATTGTGGAGCGTCTTCTTTGCGTGGCTATGGCTTACACAGGAAACTTTAAGTTCTGACAAGTTCTAGGTACATTTTAGTGAGTTCTGGTAACATAGCAAAATACATTAAAAAATAATCTGTCTGTGGAAACAGGAATAAGAGAAGACTTAAACAAAAAAATCTTCAGAAGAGAAATATAAAAGATGAACATAAATTATTTCTATTAGTGAATGAGGACAGAAGGAGGAAAAAACAGAGTAAGAATAAACAACTTAAGATTGTTCCAAATATAGGAAAAACGCCTTGTGACAGTAAGAACACTTACGTAGTAGAAAAGTGCTGGGAAATCTGCACAGTTGAATCTGTCACTGGAGATGTTTTATTCAAGGCTAGACTTAATACCACATCTGTCAAAAATGGTTTGAGAATGGGAAAATGAGCTCTGCCATGATGTGGGAGGGTGGAAGGGAGGAGAGACTTGAACTTCCTTCCAAGCAGAATGCTGTAATACCCAGTTGACCACATAATGTTGCCTACAGTTTGGAATAAGCATGTTTCATTCAGCATGGTTAGTCAGTCATACGAAGCAGTATAATGATTTCAGTGATGGTGTTTTGTTGAATACTGAAGATATGCTGTACATTTGAGAAGCATTCAGCTCCTTATAATTTTATACACAAAAGTGCCTATGTTCACAGAGTAGCCAGAACAGAGAGGCAAAGACATTTTGAATCAGATATCGTAAACACAAGTCATCATTCTGACATTTCTTACTGGCAAGGAACAAGAAGTTAATTTTCTTGTCACTCTTCTTCCAGTTCAGTTTATTGTGGTTAAAATTCTTAATGTAATGAAGGGCAAATATGCATGCTCTCTGTCTCTGGTTTTGGCAAAATACAGTGTTGACCATATAAGCAATCCTGTTGGTTTCTGTGGAACTTCTTGTAGTAAAAGGACTAATCCACATGTGTCTGGCTATTCATGAAACAGATATTGAGCCTGTCTATCCCATCAGTTATTTCTTTCAATCATAAAATAAAGTTGTACAGTTTTGAAAGATCTATGCTGAGATAAGTTCTATAAATCAATAAAGGCATCAGTGGTTTTAATACTTGATATCTAGGTAAATCCCTTAATTAATGTTTGTTCTGTAGGTATGTAAACAATACAGAAATCCCTGTCCCAACCCATTACTTTGTGGTTCTGACTAGCTGCAAGAACAAGTCCTATACTCCACTGAACTGTTTAGGCTCCTTGGATGCTTTGTCATTCATCATTCCCCATCGACCTGACAACACTGAAAGCTGTGCTGTAAGTATAATACTTCTATGCTCCTGTGTGCCAGTGAGCTTTGTGAACTGATTCTCACTGGAATCCAGTCATCTGAAGAGCCTTTAGAAGTCTAAGTGTTTAATTCCCAATAAATTAAGAGTGACTTCAGAGTTAAGTGATGCCTAGGAGAGCAAGAAGGTCCAGGAGAGGTAGCTGGAAACTGATGAGCTGATAGGAAGCAAGGAAGAAGAAGAAAGGAGGCTTTGATAAGAGGACTTGAGAATGCTGTCACCTGAAAATAACTGAGAACAGCAGCACAGGCAACAAGGTGATGAGATAGCTTTATGCAAGGCTGCAGGATAAACTTACTCCAGACGTATCAGGGGACTTTGAGTGTCACTTGCTTCAGTGTATCTAGAAGAATTCCTTCAATCCTTTGTTCCACCTTTATCAGAAATCAGGCAGTAGACATTCAAATGAATGGTCTGCAGTTCAAATTCATACTTGAATTAAATAAAATCTATGCTTACCATTAATGGTGTAAATTTCATGTTTTATAGCAAACAAAATAAATTAACTGAGTGTAATATGTACTGTTGATCCAGCTGAGTGTCTGCTCCAGAAAATTTGGGATGCAGAAGGTTCTTTAGCTCAGTGTGTGTGTTACAAATTCTCCCCACGCACAAGTATAGCTGCACAAACTTGAGCTGGCCCTCAAAGCAATACAATTGTGTTTAGTTAGTTTATTTATAACTTTGAACTCATAACTCCAGACAGGTGCAAGCTTGCACTGCTTAGAACTTGGGTGTCTCCTCATTTGTGGTGTGGGTAATCCACAACTGCTCAGTGATCTTTTTGTTTGTTGAAGGTTGATTAAATATACAAAATAAGTAATTTTAATGAATTAATTATACTTCAGTAATTAACATGTTATTTCTGAAGTTTTGCAACAAACCCCAAATATCGTTGCACTTTGTATTCATTATGTCTTGCAGTGATGTAAATTTGGTGAATCATTTGTGTTAGAATCAGATATTGTTAATGGAAAAGCAAATTACCATCTGTTTGCAGGAAAAACTTTGTAGTAAAAGAATTGAACAGTAACATTTTTGATTGATTAGTGCTTACGTTTCCATCCTTTTTCCTGTCTATCTAGCAATTATTATTGCTGTCCAACAATCAAGACTGAGCTGCTGTAAAGACTTCATTCAGGTTGTCAGGTCCTGTTGTTTGGCTAGCTTGAGCACTGCAGCTGATTTATACTGTAACTAAAACTATCCTTACCTGTGTGTTTAAAACATGATTCAACTGTACTTCATGGCCGGAAGTCATGCTTACCATTTCAGCATGATTTTGCTTCTCCATTACTTGGAGCTGGCAAGATGGGACTTCCATTCGATTCTGTTTGAATGAGATCCCTAAATGCAAAGCTGCAAAGATGTCTAGGAAAACCTGAATCTTCATTTAACCAACTGGAGGCCTTTTGTCTGTCAAACCAGTTCAAACACTGGTTATTGTCTACCACCACTAAACAGTGCCTTTTGTGTGTTTAAACATTTTTCTTGTTTGTTTTGGCAGGAAAATAAGACATTTTCCGAATGGGTTGAAGAAAGAGTTCAGGCTCATTCTGCACGTGTTCGGGATGTGGAGCTGCTAACTGGGCTTGACTTTTACCAGGAGAGAAAGGAACCCATTTCTGAGATCTTACAGCTAAAGACATTTTTGCCAGTATTTGAGACTGAAATTAACTGAGTGTCTTTTAAAAACGTGTCAGTGCTTGGAAGAAAGCAAATTTAAGTGGTTTAACTTTTCCCCTTGCTATATATATGTGGGAAACATGACAACAGCTCTTTTATAGGAAAACACACTTAGAGGAGCTAATTTCTTTTTTTCAAATTCACGTTCTTTGGTTAAGAGTTTTGTTTCAACTAAATAAAAATTACCTAAGGTAAATTTATTGCTTTATTGCTTATTTATTAAGGTAAATCATCATTGCTGGGCCAGGCTTTTAAAACAGAGAGTATTTTATTAGTAGTAGTTTGAAAGAAACCTGCAAAAGGAATGTATGTCATAGTTGAGAGATCCAGAACTATAAAGTGTATAGGAAATGTTTTTATAATGGAGTTGGAAAGTGAAATAGTTTGAGGGGAGTGTGTGTGGGTTTTTCCCTTGTGTGTGTCAGAGAGCTTATGGTTATCTAATACCAGTATGTCCTGAAATGTTCTGAATTTCTCTTTCTCACCTATTAAACTACATGGGAACTGCTATATATTTTCACAAAACCCATATTCAAGCTCATAAAAAGATTATTTATAGTGGAAATATTTTCTATGATCATTCCCTGTGTTTTCCACTTGGCTTAATTCATGATGCTAGTAACAAGTGACATGAAGTTAGAGTAACTGAGCTGTATTCTGTACCCTTCAGAAATCTTGAAGCACTGAACATGAAGAGATAAAAGAAATGCTCTAGCCAGAAGCATTTTGTCTGTATATTTACCGGTCTTTGCAATTATTTCCAAATGTCTGGCAAAACCTAAATGTTTGTGTCTATTTTTAAATAGCTAAGCCTGAGATTAGAGCATTAAATCAGTATTGACATCTGAAAAATAGTCAGTGTTCCTTTCTGCAGTGACTTTATACACAGAGAGTCTCTAACTCACACTGTGCTGTACACAAATTTCTACTGAGGGAGATAAGTGGGACAAGGCAGTGGAAATTCCCAGATTCTTCTGTTACAGAAATGTCATGCACTAATTGAGTCTTGAGCTGATTTTCTCCACCGAAAATGCTGCTAAGTGCAGGTGTGAATAACAGCAGACAATTGACCATTTGTCTGCTTTATAGGAACAGTGTGGGAGTTTTAAAAAAGCATGTCGAAGAGTGTTTCAATCTGCAACTAAGAGTGGAGTGAATTAGATATGTCTGTTTAAAACAGGGAAGCTTTAAAAGTCTATTAAAAAAAACAAACCAAAACAAACCAAACAAACACCAACCAAAAAACCCACAGGACATTTTCCCCCATGTCCTAGATGATCAATGCATGCACATACACTCCAAACATAGCTTAGCAGTATTTATCTAGCACCAAGATGTGGGACCAAGCTGAACGTCAAGATTTGTGTCCTTGGTTAAACCATTACACCATCTCCTTGAACATGGAATTGTATTTCACCCTGCAACACTGTGGCATCTAAATCTGTCCATCTAAATTGGAGACTACTGCTTAACTACCTCAATTAAGAGTATAACTGCTTTTTCACTGCATAGTAAATCATACCCTAACTCAAGTCAATGAATCTACATAACACATAACAATTTAGGCATGTAAATTAACTAGTTTAGAATCACAGTTAAATTCAGACATAAGAAAACAAACAGGTTTACATATTTGGTATGTCTACATTAGCAATTTAAAGTAGAACTAGCTTGACTGATGTGATACTGTTGTGATTCAATATATTTAAATTTGAATTAACCCCTATATCTCCAACTGTGACAGAATACAAGCTTCAGGCCAATACTCTAGTTGAATTATGAAAGCAAATTCGTGGTATAGATATGAGTTTGCGAAGAGTTACATTCTCGGTTGAATTATGTATATCTCTGCATATCTGCATAATGAAATAATGTCTTTGAGGTTTGTCCAGACTTTCATCCATTGTCTCATGCACAAATGGTACTAGACGTAAATATCAGGAAAATTAATTTGCTGTCCTCCTTCACAAAATTCTTTAATATTCTTCTTTGTTAAAATGTCTAGTCTTCCCCCTTGCCAAAAACACTCCACCTTACTGATAGAAGTTGGCTCCTTCTATGTAAAGATCCCATCCTATCAGGACGACAAAAACTGTATTTCTCGTTCAGTATCATCTAACACGAGAGAATCTTGATTACATATTTGGGTTTTACACAAATTTTGGTGGTGATGGAGTCAGAAGTTGCAGTTACTCTGAGAAAGCAATATGAAAGTGGTTTTGCTATAGTCACGTTTATTTCCCCTGCTATTCATTCAGCTGTCATAATATCTAGCATTCAAAAGCATAGTGGGTCATTTACAGATAAAAATAATTGCATGGGAATAACTAACTGAAAATCTTCTGTGAGTAAAGGACTTGGTTCTTAGCCCTTTAATCTTCTCTTGGCATTGATGTCTGGATACTCTCTTCATGTTGCAGAGTCTCCAGCTTTCTCAGTCCCAATTCTCTATGCAGTGAGTGTGGTACAGCTTCTGTCACACCCCATGACAAACTCTGCTCTAAACTGCTTCTGTCAGTATGTTCCCTCTCCTCCTCCCCAGAGGCTGTAATGTCCATCTGTTAGTTGATCTTGTGGTTTCACAGGCCTCCTTAAACCTGTTGCATCTTTCATTACTTACAGGAACAACCATGGAAAGTTGGGGATTTTTTTCCTCGTCACTACTAAGTTCAACCAAAGAGCCTAGTCATTGACTGCTTTAAAACATGTCTGGATGTCTGACACATAGTGGAAAACTGTGGGCTAAGCTTTCTTGCTTTCCCTTCCCTATTTACATGGCTAACACCTGCATTGGAGATTGGGAGAACTGGTAGTGAAGTGGATAGAATTATGATTAGGGGCCAGATTTGGCTCTGTGTACCACCCTTGTGTCACATAATTAAAGCTGCACATGGGAGGAAGAGCAGCTCTCAAATCCTGGAGATTTATGCAAGGAAAATTCATTGGTGTTTGGGTTTTGGTGACCTTATCTAAAATTTTTAACAGGTTCATAGGCTTGCACAGACATTTTTGTTGCAATTTGAAAATAAATGTAATGCCTTGTCCATTTATAGAAATAAAAAAATTAAAAATCTTGTCAGGTCATAAGGAAACACTCAATACTGTGTACAAATGATTGCATTACCAGTAGAAATATGGCCTGAAACTTATGCAGTTCCCCATGACATTTGTATGGATCTTTTCCTTTTTGAAATAGAGTAATTTCTGCAATTTGCGTGGAGATGGAAATGAACAGCTGCCTGAAACAGAATTTTTGTGCTATCAAAGCTACAAACCAAAGCACAGTCATTTCGAGAATCTAAACAATTTATTTTATTCAAATAACTTTGACCCGGAACATTTCAGCGTTTCAAGACTCTCAAGTGGTTGTCTTGTTTTGCATTTCAAAAGCAAAGAATACCTATTCTCCATTAAAGTTATAAAATATATTAAATGTCTGGTATATGAAGGAGAGTAGGAGGGGAATAAGTTTGATCTTGCAGTTCAAAGGCAGTGAAACCATATGTGACATTGTAAGAAGTCTACTTGGGACATGTTCCTTACTATAGAAAAGCAGGACAGAAGAACAGTTGATTGAATGTATAAAATTGACTATTTTTTAACTCGGAAGTGATGAGAAATTCAGAAGTTAAAATAAAGAAACAGTAAAAGTAACAACAAATAAACAATAACACATCCTAAAACTAGAATATAGCAAATATTTAATTTAAAAACATGCTCTTCCTTTGATAACCACTCTGCTTTGTCCTGAGAACTAAGAAATAATGCTGCTTCTGAAAGTTTCAATCTTCTATATCCTATGGGATGTGAGTATAACTTCCCAAAAATGGCAGGCACTTTGTTTCTGTGTTTTTAGCCAGTTTTGGGACCCCTAAGTATCAAGCTGAAGTGGAATAGACGTAAATAAATCTGCTGATTGTAAAAGCAGATGTTGCTGAGTCCCAGCACTCATAGCCACCTTATATGTGAAAATTAAAAATTTAAATTCTGTAAAACATGATTTTCCATAGACTACTATTGAACCTGAGAAACTGAGCACTCCTGTAGCCACTGAAATTCTAAACTCAGGAGGGTCTGCCTGTTTCCTTCTCTTACAGGGTTTTTTTTCACTCTTAGAGAATTAGAACCAAACCTGTAAGCAAATATAGAAATTTGGCCCTACCTATAGCTGGTCTGGTTTCTGCAGCAAGGCAGGATAATAATGAAAGAGAACAGGCAAGGGAAACACAGCCTACCCTGCTCCAGAAAGTCCTACAGCCAGAGCAGGAAAAACCTTAACTGAAACTTTTTTTTAGCAAGTGTTACTGTGTTTCCCTAACACCACATCCTGGCCCTACAAGACTGTCACCACATAAAACAAACTTTTTTTTTTCCTTAATATTTATTATAGAGACTACTGGCTTTTTGTCAGTACCTCACTGAAGGCCACCTTCAAAGTTGAGTGCAGACATTTAAATGGCATATAATACCCTTGCCTCCCACCTTTGACATTCTTCTTTAAGGAAAATAGTATTAATGGATATAGAAAGGGCTGTTTTTTCAAATCACCTCCCACACTGGTCCTGCAACATTTGTACATAGGATGACGTGATTTTTCACATGCAGAATGTGCAATTCTGTTTGTAGTGAAGACTACAGGAATTATTTTCCTTCCAATAGTCTGGAAGCATCAGGAAATTTGAATCCTTTCCAGTCCTTGAGCAGAAACCAAAGAACAGGAGTGTCCTCAAAAGGATGAAAAGTGGTAGGTATAACATAGTTTGGTATCCATCAGGGACAGGGTTTAGGACAACTTTGAGTTTGGAATCAACCAGATATGAAGCAGGAGGAGTCTTTTGACTAGGATCCAAATACTCTTAAGTATATATATTAAGGAGACCTGGTAACAGATATGGCTCATAAACCAAACTGCCCACTGTCCAGGTAGCTCAGCCACAGCCTGCTGTGCCTGTAATGGCTGGAAGTTGGAAGAAGAGCAAGTGCTTCCCAAGACTGGCTTCAAGGAAGGGCAGATCTCCAGGTCTTACTTCATGTGAGAGAAATGTGGCTGAGGAGAAGAGATCTCCGGTTTTCCAGAGGCTCTCCAAGGAAAGGCAGACTTTCAGAGTTTTGTTTGCTGTCTAGCTTGCCTTTTATTGATGAGCCAGACTGCTGCCTAATGGATGGAACAACTCACCAAAGGTACATGTGGTTTTGCACAAGATTAGGGACTGTAGGCAGTGGTGTTACAAGCTAAAAGGCAGGGTGGCCTTATCTCAGCAGATGGTGGGCACAGTCTTTCCTTCCTACCAAAGAAGAGGCTCGAGTAATCTGATATTTGGCAGTAAGGAAGCCATTTCTCTGGCTGGTTGTACCTCAGCAACAGATGATGTTCACAGTTACAATGACAGCAGGAAATTATTTAGAAACCACTCTCTCTGAAGAGCCATGGCTGGACAAGTGAAGTTTGACAACATTGTGACTTCAGCGAGCTCAATGGTTCGCTAACAGATATGTGTAAGGGTCCGGACAATATGTTAATGTCTCAAACATTCGAAGGAGCTAACGTGAAGGACAAGGCGTGTGCATGTGGAGTAAGGTGCAGAGGCTGGGCTCTGTGCTCATCCTGTGCAGATAAGCACTGGACCTGAACAAAGGCAAGCGTGGAACATCTTGGCACCTGGTGGCCTGGCACTGAATCATCTGAATGACACCTGGGGTGAGGCAGAAGCATCACAGCTCGATGCTTCTCTGGTAGATAAGATAAGCAGACCACTTTTGATTGCCGAACTCCCATTTTTACATAAGCCAAGAGTCCTGTACCTAGAAGAGGCCAATCAAGACTGAAAAGACTCTCCTTCCACACACACATCTGTAAAAAGCATGGGTGTTCATTTACATGGAAAGTGGGGAAACTCAGTTAACGGCAGGTGGCTGGCTGCCTATGAAGATGGAAAAAATAAAATAAAATCGCACTGTAGGTGGCGCCGTCACAGACGGGAAACTCCCCGTTGGTAGGACCGACGCTGGAACCAGGACGGGTGATCTTTCTGTCTTTCCATTTTTCTATCCTCCTCTTTTTTCCACTCTCTCTCTCCCTTCCTTTAAGTAACACAAGGCCCCATTGTTGGTTGCTGTCAGCTATTAGGGAAAATTCTTATCGTTTGCCGCTATTGTTACCTACCGCTAATTGCTGTCAGCTATTTAAGGCGGTGATTGTGGGAAAAGTTATGGCTGTTTCGATCTGTCACTAATTTGTTGTTGGTTGTTGAGCCAATTGTGTGAGCAAAACTGGTAAATGTAGTATTGGTGATTAAAACTGTTCATTAAACACTTTAAGTAGGAACCTGGAGACTTGTCTCACCGATGTTCAGCCCGTTGGGGATTTGCGGATCTGAGTCGCTTGTCTCCCTACTTAAGAGGCGGACGTGACAAGACGCCAACCATACCAACACCTGCTGTGTTTGCAAGGCATACAAAAAAGGCAGCTGAGGACTTTTTAATAATTTGCACAACTGTTTGTAGTGCCGTGTAACTGAAAGAAAAATGAGCTATGGGTCAAGCTCCTCCCTTCGACAGGGGCATGAAAAGCCCATGTTAAGTTATTTAATTTCCTTAAAAGTAAACCCCCTAGCATTTTTTTCCTAATTCTGTCCTTTAGCAGTGTTCTTTTCAGCAGGCTCCAGGCAGGATGTCGACAGTAATTCAAGAGGATCTCTGCGTACAAGGACCAGTTCTGAAAGGAAAAGGACTCCAGAAAGGTTGGACACTTCCAAGAAGAAGGAACTCTTAAAGGCACCGGAACAGGCCGTCCCCATGTGTCGGAAAACGAGCAGGCGGGGCAGAAGACCGGCCTGGCTGAAAAGAGAGCTCTGCCTGGAGCTCAGGAAAAAGAACAGAGTTTATGATCTTTGGAAGAAGGGGCAGGCATCACAGGAGGAGTACAGGGCTACCGTGAGGCTGTGCAGGGAGAAAATCAGAAGGACTAAAGCGCAGCTGGAACTCAATCTAGCTAGTGCTGTTAAAGACAATAAAAAGGGTTTCTATAAATACATTGGCAATAAAAAGAGAACTAAGGAGAGTCTCCCCCCTCTAGTAGATGTGGGGGGAAGCATAGTGACCGGGGATGAGGAAAAGGCTGAGGTACTTAATGCCTTCTTTGCCTCAGTCTTTAGTAGGAAAACCAGCAGTACTCTGGGTACCCAGTCCCCTGAGCGGGAAGACAGGGATGGTAAGCACCGTGAAGCCCCCTTAATCCAGGTGGTTAGCGACCTGCTACACCATTAGTCTATGAGGCCAGATGGGATCCACCCCAG
>NW_010156066.1:0-1416 GCF_000695765.1 Mesitornis unicolor
GTAGTTGGAAGCCCCATGCAGGTCAGCAGCCTTGGGAGTGATGACCTGCAGAAGCTCCTCCAGCTCCATACCTCTACCAAAGAGAAGGGAATAAACCAATTCTGTGTAAACCCCATCTCTCAGAGAAGGAAAGGGTGCCAGTAGCCTTTGCATTTGTTGTGTTGATGCTGTGAGGCTCCAGACCACCCGAGGGCTCCTTGTGCTGCTCGCAAGTCCCCGGGCTTTAGCATCTCTGTAATTTAAAGTATTTTCCTTCCTCCTCTCCCTCGAGTATACTGATGCTCAAAGCTGCCAAAAAGTGCCTATAGTCTTGCCTTTTAAGTCAAAAGTACACGAGGAGAACTGTTTTGGATATCTCAAGATGCCCAGTGTGCTTTATGGTACATAACTGTGGGTACATCACATTGCCTTGGCTGTTCCATATGCAGATACGATGCCTGTTTTGCGAGCTGCTCGAACACAGATTTTTATTACTGGAGTCAAAATTCTGTACTCCTGTCTTCCAAACCCGTGTTTCATCCAGGACGCCCTCAAAACCTTGCGAGCCCATCACCTTTGCGTATTTTGTCTGAAAAGCCTCAGTGTGGAGCTCCCTGTGCCAGAAGCTGCATAGTCTGTTTTCCTAAAAATTGCGTTCGAGTTGCCAAAAAGTTGGTGGGAACTTGCCATATCTGAGTTACCAGTTCCCACGCCAGCTGCGAGGGGAGGAAAGGAAAGGCAGAGCCCTCCTGAGCCCCGAGCTGTGCTCCTGGCTCCATGGGGCTGGTGGGTCCCGTCCAGCCTGGGGGCAGCCCCAGGGGCAAGAAAAAGGGTAAAAGAGACCAAGAGGCAAACTCAGACTTGGGAAATTACTTCAGCCATGCTTTGGTGGATGGGGAATGGGGTTAGCGTGGTCTTTGGGAAAATACAGGTAGGGTGATGAGAAGGGAGCGGATGCAGGTGATGGTTTGTAAAATGTTCTGTCCTTTTGTATTTACTGAGTCTTGGAGCAACAACTACAAGAAATCCCTTTGCTGCTGCCCATGTTCCTCTCTCGCTTCTACAAAATAAGGTTTGCACATCTTAGTTTTACGTGCTGAAAATATTTTAGGGTTGAACTTTTTTATTTCGTTAAGTCTTCGGCGGTTGCGTGTTTGACATGGTTTTGTTATCCTAGATGTTATGTTATGATCTGGCACACGGAGCATTAATTCCTTTATCAGCTCCGTTTCCTTTACAGTTGTTCATTTAATTGAGCTCCTCTGTGTATTTTAGAAAACAAGATGCATTCATTACAACTCGCAGCCCTCAGACGGTATCGTAATATTTTTCAGAAAAATGGCACTTTTGTGCACAGTTGTGGAAGTTGGGTGTTTGGTTTATTTTTCAGATGATGGGAGGAAGCAGTAGCAGAATTCTTGCATGCGTAATCAGCAG
>NW_010156066.1:1447-23719 GCF_000695765.1 Mesitornis unicolor
GCTCTTTATTCTGGGTATTTTCTTTTAAAGCTGTGTTTACTCTAAGAATTCGGCTGAGGCCGTTGAAATATGTGGGGAACAAAATACATTGCGTGTTTTGTTACTCTCCTTGTTCTGCTTTGACTTGTGCAAACAGTTTTAATCCAAGGGAAGAGACCGTGCGGTCTGCCACTGCACTACCCTACAGTCCAGTTTAGGGTGCACTTTACTTTCTTAGGGCACATCCTGACATCAAATAGTCTTGACTTGAGTGTAAACTGAATGTGTCCTCCTCTTCCACAAGCCCTTGGAGCAGGAAGCCGTGTGTGTTCACTTGACAGTGCTTAGGATCCAGCACATCTGTGTGACCACACACCTGCAGGGGCTGCGGATGCTCAGATGCTGTTCCAGCGCAGATTTTGACCGTTAAACACATGGTGCTGGGGATTCAGCACCAGAAAGGGCATTTCCCAGAGCATGGACTCTCCAGGCACCATGTTTTGGAGAGGTCATGGGACCGAAGTGCTGTTTTTTGAGAGCCTCTCTGTTGCATTGGCATTGCACACGGAAAAGGTGCAGGTGACCACAGGAGTGCTCACGATGGCCTGCCCATGTTGGCCAAGGCAGGGTGGAGGGGCCGTTTTGGGGTCCAGTTGCCCCTCTCTCCTGTTCCCCATCTCTCTCCCAGCCCTCCCTGGTGGCAGCTCCTGCTGGCCTTTGCTCTCCAGCCATGGGTGGATGCAGGAGGGAGATAAAGAGCTTGGCTTCGTACATCCTGCCTCAGAAGTAGGCATATGTGCTTTTCTTGGTGACTAGACACAAATCGGCTTTGGCAGAGCTTTTTTAGGGAGTTTTGTCAGGCACAGAATGAAATTTTGAGGTGGAAAAAACCTGTGCTTCTTTATCCCCCCCTCTATTGGGCCAGTGTGGCGAGGACCAGCTGTATTTTTGAGTGCTCGGGATCTGTGTGTGTCACTGTTGAGGAACACACACAGTACGTAAACGTCTCCTGTGCAGAAATGCAATGGGATCTTTGCTGTGGCCCCAGGCTGGAGCAGTTCCTGATCAAGAGAAAGTGTCCGGACAAAACTGGGGAGGAAAGCTGTTACATTGTTTTTAATGAGAAAGAGCATTTTTCCGTTTGCTTCTCCATAAACGGAAACCACCAAAGAGCCCTTGCTCTGTTGTCCACACAGACACATGTTGATGAGAGGGACTGCAGGTCCTGGGAGGCTTCCAATGTGTGTGAAAGTGAGGAGTCCTCATGAAAATGGTTTTGCAGCTTAATTGTGGCTTTGTTGGCAAAAAGAAATGGAAGTGCTGGAGGCCAAAGTGCTGTGTTCATCCTCAGAATGGTGATGGCAGCCCTGTGGATGTCCCGGGCCAGTTTTGCCCTGGTGTCCATGACCTGCAGGTCCCTGTCCCTCTGCTCAGTGAGACGCTTCCCGTGGCTTTTGGACTGTCCATCCCTGTACGCCGCTCTCCAGAATCGTGCCCTTGTTAAAGGTGGTTGTCCCCATCGCAGACTCACTGCATCTGGGGAAGCCAACGTGTCTCTTCCAGTGGCTTTGAGGACTTGCTCCCTGGATGGAGATGCAGAGCTCCATGAAACTGTGTTAAGCCTGTTGAAGACAAGGGGTTGTCCCTCCTGGCGTGCTGTCTGAGCCCCTTTGGGGTGGCCCACGGACCCCTCGTGTGTGGTGCCTGGGGACCAGCCCCTGTGCTGCCTCCTTGGCTCTCCGTGCCCCGCAGGAACACAGCCCGGTGCACAGAGACACTGAGTGAGGATCAGAAATGCTAACACGAGTTCTTTAAATAACATCTAGTAGTGTTGAATGCACAGAATTATAAAACATTTTTATATTGTGAGACTCATTTGCATCTTCACATTAAAAACTGTGGTTTTCTTTTCAGGAAAGGGTTGCAAGATCTGATTTGTTTTGAAATCAAAGCTAAATTTGTGTTCTCGCATTCCTCTTTGCCCTTCATTTGACAAATTTCTCTTGTTCTATAAATACAGAAGGGTAAACAAGGGCTAATCCTTAGCAACAACCGGGAAAGTTAACATTTCTCTCCAGCTCCTATTGTAATTAATTCAGACACCCTGAATATGATGTGATTTACACATGGTGTTCCTAAGGCCAGGAGGTACTAATACCTTGTTAGAGAACTGAGGAGAAGAGCACGCTTTTGTGTGTGCCATATCACATAATTGCACCGCATTTTCTTCCATAAGAAGATGTTTAAAGATGCTTTTTACTTTACATTTGAAAAATGGAAGGCTGCTGCTTTTACATTTGGCTGAAATTGTCTTAAATGTGTTTTCCCTCCTGCAGCAGTCAACATTGTCAAAACATTTTGCAAAGTACATTTTAATAACGCAGGTTCAGACCATCATTATATTAATTTAATTCTCGGTGTAGGTAAATTCGTAAGACGCTTCCACTTTGTCATAAAAGTTTTTCACGGTAAACATCGTCTGTTTTCCCTGTGCAGAGAAGGAAGGGATAAATGCAGTCAAAGAAGGGATAAATCCCTTGCATTACACTGTTTAAATATAGCTTGAACAGTCTTTCTCTCATGGTCCATCCTTTTATTTCATTTAATTTTCATTTAATTTTGTCCTGTTTATATTTGTTCAGGGAGTGTTGTTGTAGTGTTAATCTGTGTGAGCCACGCGCAGTTGAAAACTGCGACTCCCAAAGGGCCGCGATTAAAATGTTATGGATGTGGCAGACCACAAATGCAAAAGTAAGTTTACATTTAGATTTTCTTCTTAAAATATTGTATTCAAGTTTTGTAATACCTTGGTATCGTGGTCAGCGTTGCCATAAAAATTCCGTGTTATATGGAATGATACAATCTGTGAAGCATTTCCCATTATGTAGACACCATGTCTTTAAATTATAGCAATTTCTTAAGATTTTAAAGCAAAATGAGCTCTTAGAAGTGTGATTAATAGCAGGGAATGAGGCTAACGCTGGGTCATCAGTGGCACTCCATTACAAAAAAGGTTGGGCTAATAAAAGCATCCATCTATTTGACCAATAAAGCATTTGAATGATATGCTTATAGTTTTTATCATCCCGTAGTTACTTTGTACTGAATAAACTGTGATTTTACGTGCTGGAGAGGAGCAGGCAGCGCGGCCGAGGTGAGAGCAGGGAGATACCAGCGCTTCAATGTGGATCTTGATGCTTGCAGAGCCTCCGGGTTGTGGCGTGGAGTGTTCTGGAGCGGTTGTGAAATACCCACGTCCCTGTGCCCCACGCCTGCCCACGGCCGCTCAGAGGGGAGAAAGGAAAGGAGGGTTTTGTGTGCATCTGCTAATGCAGAGTTCAGCCCTGGACATCAGAAATCTCCACCGAAGCGCAGGAAATGGGGCAGCGCCGCTGCTTTCCTGGTGTGCGGACGCCAGCCCCGTCCTCAGGTCACACCTTTCATCCAGCTCGCTATTGTGCTGCCGTCCTGATGTATGGAGAAATGGGAGGATGCCTGAACAATGCTGCGTTTGGGTTTTATTTAAATACCTGGCTTGGTAGGAGCTTGGACTCCTTTCACGGGGCTGAACCTCTTTTATTTTTAATGCGACAAAAGGCTAAATGTTTTCTGAAAAGGAAAGCTGAAGTTCTTGGCCAGCCATGGATGTCTGGGATTGTGCTGTGAAGAAAAGTACCAGATATTAAAAAACTTGTGCAAAAATGATGGGGGGGAGGCTTCTGGCCACTGTGGTGTTTGTAGAGGAAAGGCAGGGGAGGGGAGGTGAGTGCCAGGGCCAGCTGTGACCCTGTGTGTAATTGGGGTGATGGATCCCCGTGTTTGGTGGTGCTGGTGCTCATCGGAAGGTGATGGGGACCAGGGTAGGGGCCACAGCGCAGCCGGGAGCAAAGAGGACCTGTGGTATAGCCCACAACTGCATCTGCCACCCCCTCCTAACTGGGAGACATCCGAAAGGGCTTGTTTTACACAGGAGGGGGATGAGGAGACTTCTGGAGGTCACACACAGGGATTGTGCTGGGGCAGGAATGTAACCCGGAGCCCTGGATTAACCCCTACACATAGGACCATATGTCTTCAGATCCTTCCCAAAATCCACGTTCAGGATGGAGAAGTTGCAGAAGCCTCCTTGGAGGAACGACACAATGGGCGACTTCTTGAGTGTTACGGTGATGAGGAATGGGAAAGGAAAGGCAAAGGAAGGTGGCAAACCTGGGGACTTGGGTGTTTCGATCACCTTGAGGACTCGTGTCATGGTGCCTTCGGCGCCAAGAGGTGCACGTCGGGTGGGGAGCGTTTCTGGACTGGAGGTTTTGGTTGTGAGGAGACGTCAGAGGGGCCTCTGGGCCTCCTTGAGATACCAGAGAGGAGCTGGGGAGATCTTCAGAGGTGGGAGAGCAGCGATGGGAGGCAGAAACAGGAGGGGTTGAGGATGAGAGAGGGCAAGGAGGAGGAGGAAGACGAGAAGGAGGAGAAGGAGAAAGGCTGAGCCATGCCCTGCTCCTTCAGCCTCGCGTGTCCTGTGCACAGGGAGCAGGCGAGGGCATGGGTGGTGTGTGTAAAAACCCACGTGTACACGGTCATGCTGGGCAGGTGGAGTTGTGTAGAAAGCTGTCGTTTTGGGTTTTTGTTCTAGGGCAGAAATGAGAAGTTTGCATCCCACCTTTGTTGCAGTTGCTGATTTTTTTTTAAATGCAAATAGATCTTTCGCATCAGTGGTTTGGCCGGTAAATCTTGTTTTGTAAAGCACTTTCAAGTGTTTTCAACTCCTTTCTTCCCCTTTATCGTAACAGATGCACGGCTGTGTATTTCCCCCTGCCGCCTGTTGTCTCGAGGTTGCACAGCAAGACTGCAAAGGCTTTTTGTTTGTTGTTGTTGAAGGGGAGGCAAAAACCCCTCGATCCACAGAAGAGTTAACAGGATTTCACTTGATCTGCTGGTTTATGCGATGAGTAATGCGAGGCTGGTAACAGCAAATTGTTGTTTATAAGCAAACATGGCACTGTGTAAACACGGAGGCCTGGTCCCCAACTGGTTGGGTTTCATGGTGGCCGGCAGCTGATGTGTGTAACTCCAACCTTGCAGCCTCTGCAAACGGCAGGAGAGCGACTGCTTGTTTGTCTGCAGTCCTTCCCAGCTGTTTACTCTGCAATGCATTTGCCTCAACCTTGATTCCCTAAGAGTGGCCCCTTTCTCCTCCCTGCTCTGTTTACATTAGTCCTGCCCCGAGTGTCACCTATGAAATCTGTTGATTATTCCACCTGGTTAATGTTAAATTGCTCTTGCAAGATGATGTGTTTGTTCATAAACACAAATGCTGGGCCTCTTGTTTACTGTACCCATGGCAGCAATCAGTTATTAAACAAATATTGCTTTGTTTGCGGGTGCGAGCAGCAGTTTATCCTGCAAGGTCTGGAAAAAAACCTTTAAATGCTGGGATTTTGATAAAGGAGAAAAAGGGGAGCTTGTCCCTGGAATGTGGCTGAAACTCACTTTGGTTTGCTTTGCTTATCTTTAACTTGGGTGAAGGGGCTAGAAAGATTAGCAAGTTGTTTGGTTTTTCCAAGAGATTTCCTTAGTGTAATGATATCTATCCAGTTGTTTGCTTTTTTCAGAAGGGAGAGAGCACTCCTGCAAGACGCCCAGCACAGCGCTAGACGCTGATGGCTACAAAACCCAGCGCGGAGCACCGAGGCGTTGGAAGGGCTGGGAGAAAGGTATAGGGCTGGGAACCAGGTAATCGTCCCCAAAACACAGCCTTGCGTCCTGTGTCAGCGTTTGGTCGAGGCTTTTGGGGTTCCCTCTTTTCCTGTGTGATTTTAACGGATGTGTGTGCCCTCACCGGAGCTGGAGAACGCAAAGCTTTCGCTTGTGTTTCTGAGATCTGAGGAAAATCTCTGGTTTGGAAGCGGAGCCGTTTGAATGGAGAGAAAACAGCACGCTTAAAAACGCGCCCTGCCGCTGCTCCTCCTGCGAGTGAGATGACAGAGCTGCTTTTCTTCTTCTTAGAGCTGGAAAAGTGCGTTTACATCTGCTGATTTCTGCATGCTGGCTGTTTGCTCTTTGGTTTCTGGGAGTCCTAATTAGAGAGAGCCGTCCTGGTAGTTGTTGCTTTTGGGTTGTTTTGCAAATGAGCGAGAAAAACTCCCTCACAGCGTCTTTCTTTTTGAAAATTATTGTTTGTTGTTGTTTCTGGACGGGGGTTGGGTTTCAGATGCCAGGCAGGACCTGTTAGTACTGACAGTGAATTGTCAGGACTTGGTACACAACGGGAGTCAGCCCTCTTGGTGACCTTGAGAAGGAAATGTTAGCTCTGTTTGCAGGGAGGTGGTGTCTGTTCCTTCATATGTGAATTAAAATACCTTGAATGTGCCTTTTTAAGAAGCTTTTGAAGGATGAAGCTAAATAATTGTCCTTTTCATCCCTTGGAAAAGCAAGCAACAAAATGTGTATAAGAATGTGGTGTATTGCATTCACCAGCTGGCACCAGTGGTCCAAACACCTTGTTCATTTGGGCTGCTGGAGAGGCAGAGGTACCTGCAGTGTCAGTGGACAGGCTGGTCATTAGTGGACTCGTGTTGCTGGGATGAATCAAACCTTCAAAAATCATCTTGTGCAGAAGCATTGCAAAGCTGCACCTGGCTTTGAGGTGGTTTTGGGCTTCTGGAGGCTGGTAGAGGGTTTAGAGACGCTTTAACGGAGATATTCATGGAAGATGGGAGTCTAATTCATCTGCAGCCAGCACTTGGTAGTGCAAGGTTTGATCCCCTCATGTTATAGCGGGGCTGCTGCTGCGTGGTGTAAACTGACTGTATTTGCTACGTGCAGCTTTGGCCTTTTACTGTGTTTTTGTGAGACAGCGGTGAGTTTGTGTTGCAGGCACAGAGCAGTGCACACAAACCAGGGAGTCCTGAGCCGCCAGAGCAGCTCTGCGCTTCCTGTTCCTGTTTTACCCGAAACGTGACCGTGCCTGGGCTGGGATGAGCAGGTGGGTACCTCCTGAGAGACACCAGCTCTCCGCAGCCTGCACTTGAGCATCCCTCCCATCCACTTCTGAGGAGTTCTTCCTCTGGTGCTCATGTCTGTGCGGTCGCAGAGCCACGGGGTTCAGTGAAGTCCAGTTTCTGGCTTGGTTTGGGGTGTTTTTGCTGCCCGCCGTTCCTTTCCTTCAAATAAAGGATGGTCCTGGTGATGGTGAGGATGATTTCTGTCAGACTCCTGGCTGAAAGACAGCTCTCCCCAAGAGAGGGGAAGGCACCTCGCTCTGCCGATGATGGTATGTAAATGATCACAGCGGGTTTGCCAGTCGCTTGGAAGTGGCCCAGCTCTGGAGCTTTTATGCAGCTATGGCACGAGCTTCGTGCTGAATATGGATTTTAATAGCTGTCAAGCTGAGAGGCATGGATGGAGATGGAGCTGGCTTTGCAAAAGGGCTTTGTTTATCCAGGATGAGACTGGGAGTAACTTCTGAGTACGTGTGTGAAATGAAGGGAGGAAGCAAAAAGCTTGTTGGTGAAAAGTTGGGTTGCCCATCATCTGCCAAATGCCTTGGGTCTGACCTCAAGGAAAGGAGTGAGACCTGTTATCTTCACAGCTTGGTGTGTTTTGGTGCCTTAGCTTTTCATGGGGACCAGCTCTAGCTCTTTTGAACAGAGCAAATGGCAGCCTTTTGATGCTCGTTTCAATGAATTTCCTTGGTTTTGCTTGTTCTCTGTTCTTATGTTTGTGGTCAGCAGCACCCTCAGCAGAGGTTTCCTTAGGGGTCACTGCAGTGACTGGCTCTGTAAGAAGTTAAGTTGCTCGGCCATGATTTCACCATAAGTCAGCGTGGCATGAGTGGGATTGGTCCTCTGACTCCTTTCCTTCTCCTCCCCACATGTCTGTAGTTTCAGCTCCTGCAGAGCAATCACTCAGCCTCTCACCATGCTGCTTCCAGCTGATTTCGGGTTCCCATGGCCCCAACGCTCCACACTGGGAAGAAGTAACCCAGGCAGCGCGAGCCACGCACACCAACAGTCAGAGAGGCGGTGTTGTGTACAGTTAAATAAATACGAAGTTGTGGCAGCCTGCATGTAGACAGGAGTGGGTGAGGGTGCTGCTCAGGTGGCAAGTGGACACAAACCCTGGTAGAGGCTCAGGTTGGTCCACTTCAGCTTCTCACTTGTGTGACCCCTAAGAAGGGGGTAAGGCAAGCTGCAGCTTTCTCCCATTGGCCAAGGTGATGTGCTTAAGCACTTCAGGAAGGTGCCGGCTTTCACCTCACAGAGTTTGGTTACAGCTTCACTTTTTCCTCCTCCTCGTTCCTTTTCCACCCGCCTTCCCTCTCGGCAGCGCTGTGGCACCAAGCGGCTCATCCTGGCACGGGGAGGGCAGGAAAGGGGAGCAGCTCTGCGTGAGCCGAGTACGGGGCTGGATCGGCTCACAGGGATGCTCTGAGAGCTGCGGGGTTTGTTTGGGTCCCGGGGGAGGCTCAGCACATCACCACCATCAGCTGAGAGGACCAAGGTTTGGGAATAGGTCCAGCCACGAGGAGAGCACTGGGGCTGTGTTGTGTCAGGAGGCAAAGCCAAGGCGGCGCTGCGGATAATCCCCTTTCTTCTGGACCCTTTATTTCCGAAGCACTAAATGAAATCTCAGATTTTAGATACGTCTAGACATACACAGTGCACGATAAAGTTGATAATACATTAATCATTTTTAACAACAGGTAATATGCATAATTTATGGTGTTACAGTGCTATCTTTTTTGATATTTATGATGGATAATGCTCAGTTTTTGCCCTCATATTACTGCTTTAAATTATACCACAAGAAAATTAATGAGAAAGTAGATTTATGGGTTTCATTTGTTTGTCAATTCGGAAATTAATTGGGTGTTAATTTTAGCCGTCCCTCATCAGACCAGGTCTTTAGTATGTGTGCATTACTTTGCATTCATTGAAGCCTACCTCCCATTTACTGTGGGTCACTAGCTTTGCATACATTAAAATAGCCCTCAGGCTCATTCTCTTGATTACTTTTTGAACTGCCATGCATTAGAAAATTTACGCCTTTCTGTTATAATTATGAAAATTCGCTATTGGAAGATGGTGCTTGCATAACAGCAAGTGTACGGGCTTGCTCGGCGACGTAAGATCGTGTGGCAAATCCCAATACATTTTTGTTCTAATCCTGGAAAATAGCACTCTCGACAATCTTTGTTGTGTGAGTTTCATCCTTTGAAATTTCAAGGATCCATTTTAATGCATTGAATTACCTCTTTAAGCTGAGGAAATATCAAAGGATTTCACCTCGCCGCCGTCTCTTTGTTTCCTCTCCCCGCGCATCCCGTGCCTTGCTCCAGGTTTGCCTCCTCTCCTCCTCCCAGCGCCGCTCTCAGACGTGACTCAGCATCGCTTTTCGGGACAGCGCAGCCCGGCTCGCTCCGTTTCTATTTTGGTTGATTCTTAGAGATCATCCTTAATTGCTCTTTGCATCCCCTTCTCCTTTTTCATACTCCTGCACAACTCAGCAACCACCAGTAGTGTGTGGGCGAGTGGCCTTCAAAGGGGTAAGCATCAAGTTTTATCCAAAAAGTACCCTAATGTACTGACAGTTGATCTATAGTTAGTTAGTACATAATTATACCTAAAATACACCCTGTCAGCAGGATAAATGACGGCTACTGAAAACTCTAAAAGCATGACGGGTATTCACCCATCTGCAATGAGGAGAGCGGAGGGGTTTGGAAGTTGGGAAAGGCTGGCGAGTTCGGCGTGCTCTGATTTCGGTGAATCGTGCTGTGTGTTGGGATGGCTCTTCCCGATGGCCACGCTCACCACAACAGGGACAGGGAGGACTCCTCTGGTCCACCTGCCTGGTTTGGCCTCCCTGCCCTGGCGCTGTCGCTGTGCGGCAGCCCTGGAGCTGCTCATGTGGAGCTGGCTGATTCACAGTTAATTGTGACACGGTGTAATTTAGTAAATGAGCAGCTGAACATCTGTACGCCTTCCCCCACGGTAGATCAAAGCCTTACCTTACACAGGGCTTTTAATTTCCACTGGTGAATCCTTTCTCTTTTCCTGAACTGATGGATGGTGGGACAGTGCTGCTGGCCGCCTGGCCAGCCTAGGGCTGGGCTGTCAGCTGGATGGAGGAGATGGGTGTTTCAGCATCGCCCGGGGACCCTCGGGGCCTGTTCCAGAAGTGGTGGGGGGATGTGGAGCTCCTCCCTGCAGGGCGCTGGCTCCAAAGACCCGGGGACTCAAGGCCTCCTGGGGGAGCCATCGTGGTCCTTGTTGCTGGTGAGGGGCAGCACCAGGCTGCTCTGGTTTGCTTTGGGTGCTGGGGTAAGAGGCGGCTTTGCTCGTGCTTTGTTTAGTGTATATGTACTTGTCAGGAGGAAGAATCCTGCCTTTGCAGCATTGTGTTATCGTGAAATGCTTCCAAGCATCGTTTGGGTTTTGGTTTTTTCTGACTATACAGAGAAGTGCTCTGAAGTTGGTCCTGAGCTTGCTTTGGGGAGCTGCTTGCCCATAGGCAAAGTGTTTACTTATAAACGATGTATATAGCGTGCCTGCTAGAGAATTTGGGACTAGATCTTGTTATTTGATCACTTACTTAAAAACTGATTTTACTATTAACTCTTCTGCCTATGCAAGTAGAAATATATTTTATAAATCTGTGTTGTGTTTAATTTACATGTCCTTTCATGGCTGGGCCAAGTTCTTTAAGGGCATTTATTCTGCTTCATATAAATAATTGATCAGCCAAGTTAATTTACTTCTGCCTGACTTGGTCAACCTTAATTAACTGCCCTGGAATAAAGACTGAACTTTCTGTTAGCTTAAAATCTTTCACAGATGTGACAAAGAGGGGATGTACTATGACAACATTTTTGCTCTAGCACTGTTCCCAGGGGACAGAAATGTTGAATGGTCATTATGTGCACATATCTATTTGTAAACACCTCCAGGAACTATTGCCTGAAGTAAAACCATCGGTTACTTTGATTCCACGCTGCTGAAATTGCACCCCACTACCTTGAACGCAACATCTCCACCAGAGAGATGGGCCAGACTGGCTTTGGCTTTGTGTTTGGAAGAGGTTTTCTGCGGGTTAAGATGGGAATCTTGAGGTATTGATCACTGCTGGGAGGTTTTTAAGCCAAGCTGACATTAAGTTGTATAAGAACAGTTCTTTTATTGCATGCTCCTTGATTTCAGGATGAAGTTTTACAAGTTGTTGTTCATACTGCAGCTTAGCTTTGTATGGGAAAACCATCTTGGGTCGCCTTTAGTCATCGTGAAGAGTCATTCTGTATCTCCTCTAATGTGAAATAATGGAGAACTTTTAGCGAAAAAAGGAGAGATATGATACTGGTAAGAACCCTCTATTTTAAGCTGTACAAATACATTTTCCATTGCAGAATTGATACGAGACTCATTCTGCATTGTAGAATGCATGAGGTCAGAACGTGGTCTCTCGCACATCGTGGAAGCTTTTGTGGAGTACTGCATTTCCTGAAATCGATAATTTTGTGTAACACCTTCTTTGGCACCAGTCCGATTGCTCCGGGTTGTGTTCAGACCAGGATCAGGGTTTGTGGTGCTGGACCAGTTCAGCTCCCAAGAACCTGGTCACGCTGTGTAAAGTCAACCTTGCTGTGCTTTTTCCTGTCACAGTTTGCGTGACAGACATGCATGAGGTGTGCGTGCTTTTTTGCCACGAAGTTTTTTAGGTCAGAACGTGGTCTCTTACACATCGTGGAAGCTTTTGTGGAGTACTGCATTTCCTGAAATCGATAATTTTGTGTAACACCTTCTTTGGCACCAGTCCGATTGCTCCGGGTTGTGTTCAGACCAGGATCAGGGTTTGTGGTGCTGGACCAGTTCAGCTCCCAAGAACCTGGTCACGCTGTGTAAAGTCAACCTTGCTGTGCTTTTTCCTGTCACAGTTTGCGTGACAGACATCACTGATGCTGAGGAGACACAGTTACCTCAGCTTTCCTCTGTACCATCACCTCGGTCCTCTAGGTGTGCTCAGAGAGACAAATCATCATCCTTCTTGCAGAAAGCTTTTGCAGGTTGGTTTTCATGACATGACGATCAATAATAATAATAATAAATAATAATGATCAAACCGAACTGTGATTATTTATGTCAACTCACATTTGACTGCAGCAAAGAAATAAACAGCTTTATCTTTTCTCCCTTGAAAAATCCTGTTTCATATTGGAGATATTTTAGCGGATTTGGTGGATTCGTGTCCAGTTAAAGTTCTGTTGAACCTGACTGCCTGTGAATGGGTGTTTTTAAAGCAAAATTGGCTCAAAGATGTTCCCTTCTGCTTTGAAAATGATTTTTTGAAAGTTCAGACATAGCAATTTTGGTTTTCCTCTTTTGATGGTCTCTTTGCAAACTCCATCTCCAGCTCTGTTTCCTCGATGGCAGCTGCTGGTTTGTCCTGGATGCCATGAGCAGGGTGGGCACAGTCCTCAGTGAAAGCTGGTGAGGGTACTTGGAAAGGTAAAACGGGGCAGGAAATTTGTCCTGGAGAAGGTTCTCAGGGATCTTTTTGTGACCAAATCCCGTAAGTAATCCATCTTTTTCTCAGTCCTGCAGGTTGGAGAAATTCTGGCGTTTTCTACTGTTGTTTCATTTTTTTAATCCTAGAGACAATAAGTGATTTCTTGACCAGTTTGGTTGTGAATTATTTTCTCTGTCTGGAGATATTTTGCTGAGCAGGGCAAGCCAGCAGATCATGGTCAGGCAGTGGCAGCTCTGCTCCTCATGGTTCACATTCTTTTCGCTGCTGTCAGGGGCATCTTGGGGCTGTGGTCGGGGCTTTTTCTGGCCCTCCTCAGGAGTTCATCCAGGTTCTTGCTTCCACTCAATTCCATTGCACCAGGAGCGTTGGAGAATGAAATGTCCATGTGAAATAAATGAAATAAAAGTTGCATGGTATAACTTGGAGTCACTCATGAGCTGTCTGGAGAGTCTCACTTCTGTCTCTTCTTGCAGAGTGAGCAGTGCCACGCAGTCACTGTCCATGTGTAACCCAGCCTTGCTTCTTTGTGTAAACACTTATTTAGACCTTAGCATGCCTTACAGTGCCAGAAATGAAAACCACGCCGTGCTTATCCCAGGTCAGGGCAGGATCGTGCTAAAACCCAGGAGCGTTTGCTGGTGGCGTTGGGAAAGCTGTAGGTTAGTGTAGATCTGTGACGCTTTTACAAGGGAGTTGACAGAAGCTTTGTAAAGAGCCCCCTTTTGAGGTGCTTTTGTCCCCATAATTCGAAGATTTCACAGAACAGGTTGAAAGAAGTTTCCATAGAACAGCTGAAATGTATTTAAATGTAATCGGGACATTTGAGTCTGTCCTAGCACCATCCACGTGCTTGGGCGGCCGTTGTGTGAATGGATCCCGTCAGGATTGGAGTGGTTTGGTGGGTGGTTTGGACGGGGAGCAGCGAGGGTGCGACCACCGGAGCGGGTGGTGACAGAGCCCTCGTGAGGCAGCTGCTCCTCAGCGCTGGCATTTTGGGTATGGGCCGTATGGGTCATCGATATGAGCAGCTGGTGTTACCAAATGAAGGAGGGGTCGGGTGCTGGTGCTGGTGCTGGGCTGGAGCGCGCCTCTGCGTGCAGGGTGTGATGCTGCGTGACGCCAAGGGTCTGCAGGCACCCAGGCCGTCAGCACTGGAAGGAGGGATCGCTGTGTCCAGCCAGGGGCCATGAATTACACGTGTGGAATTCCCAGGGAAAGGGTTTTCTCTTGGTATTTTGCCGTTGAAATGCATTGCTTTCACTCACCCTTTCTGATTGATGTATTTCTGTCTGTGTTGGAAGGGAGAGGGCTTTTGTTCTTCCTTCTGAATCGTGGTAGTTATTGAACTCAAACGTTCTTCCTTGAACATCAGCATCTTACTTCCAAGGTGAACTCCTCTGCACAGAGGCATTGGGTTCGTGTGTTGGGTTAGCGTGGAGCAGACAATGTGCTGGGAGCACCCAGCTTGATCACCGTGCTCCTTTTCCTAGGAGAGGAGGAGCACAAGGAGAGGTAGCGATGGGCTGGTGGACACAGAGCAGGGTGATAACATTTAAATCATCTAACTTAGGGCCTGCCAGGTGCGTGTAGAACAAGTCATCAGACCTCTGAGGTAGTGGTTTGTAGCTGAAAATTACCTGTGTGCTTTTTCTGGGAGGGTCTTGTGCACAGGCACTGCCGGTTCCTAAAGACAGGGGTGAATCCCAGGTCCTCATCTGTGTCCTGATCCTCATCTTTGTGGGTCCCACGACCGCACACAGGGACAGGTGTCCACCACGCATCGGGGTTGTGCGGGCTGGCTCTGGGTGGCTGTGGCCGACAAGATGATGTTGAGCAAACTAACACAGGCTCTTAACTGTAGTGCATCTAACAGCCAAGAAATCTGCCCAGAAGAGTCGTTCTGTGAGCGGTTGAAGCATTTGCCTCAGACAAAATCTGGTGTCCAGCACATCCCAGACTCGGCCTAAATTACTTCAGAGTAATAAAAGATGCTAATTTGGCAATATCAAGTTGTGAATATGAACTGGAATAGTGAATGCTCTGCTTCACCTGCCTGCCCCTACATACACCACGTGTCAGGATTTTGGTATCGTCCATCATATGTTGCAGAGAGTGGCTCATCCATTTCAAAGGGAAGCGTCCAGATGTAACTAGAGAAACTTAATTACGGATTCTGTGTGTTCGTTCAAAAATATTATTTTTTCTCTAAGGGAAAAAAGATGTTGAGCAAATAATGCTGTATTTAGAACAGAACTAACTTACTAAAATTATAGTTGTACCAACAGATAAATAAACATAAACTAGTAGCACGAACCATTAATGAAAGATAAATCGTATGAAGGGAAATGACAAATGTTTACAGTTTGGGCAGGATTGAAACCAGGGCATGTCTCCTTGCATACAGCAACTGTTTTAACAGCTGCTTTTTTTTTTCTTTTTTTTTTTTTTTCCCCTCCCCTAAATTATTTCAGGTTTTTGAGTCATGATGCAAGAATCTGGGCCTGAGACAAAAAGTAACGGTTCAGCCATTCAGAATGGAGCGAGCGGTGGCAACCATTTACTAGAGTGCAGCCTGCGGGAAGTGCGATCAAACGGCGAGACCCCTTCCGTGGAAATTGGGGCTGCAGATTTAGCGCATCTCCAGCAACAGCAGGTACTGTACGACGTGTCACCAGTTTCCTACTTGCAGGAAAAGCATGAAGCATTTAAACCCCCAACCCGACCCCTTCGCGTTTGCCGGCCAGGGGATGCTTTAGGATTTGCCTGCAGCATCTGTACATGTTTTTTGTTCATTCTATTTAGTTCTATGTAGCTCAAACCAGGACAGGGCTTGCAGTCGTTAATGTAAAGGGAGATGTTGGGCTTTTCTTCCAGGGCTCCTCTTTAATAATCCCCTGGAAATGCCCAAGATCAGGGCTTGCTTTGGTTGCCTGAATGCGTTGAGTCTGGTGGCAGTGGCTGGGTGAACTGCTGTATGCAGATAACTGGTTTCCAAAATATGTCACCGGGTGGAAAATACACTAACGTTTAGTTTTGGGTTTGCAACAAAATTTACTATAACCTAGCAACCTCTATCAACAGAATGTTTTCTATTAGTGAGGAAAGCTGTGGAGGTATCTGCTGTGGCAAAACTTCAGAATAAATAAATAAATACATCCCATGTTAGTACTCCTCAACTGGGAAGAATTGGAACCGAATTGCAGATCTTGCCTCTGTATTTTAATGAGTGTATTTTCTGGGAAGTGACCAAGTTCACCAGTGTAAATTATCTACGTAATATGTTTTGTCTTTTCCCTTTCCCTGATAAAATTGTGAAACCCTTGGGGGAAATTTTACACCGAAGCGCTGGGCCTGTGCCGTTACCGTGTTTGGGAACAAAGGCAGCAGCAGTGAATACACTCACGCCTTACCCTCACTTTCTGTAATGCAATAAGCATCCTGAAAACCTTTTAAATCAGCGATTGGCAGCTGGTTAGGACTCCCCAAAGTGAGCAGTGATCTTTTTAGCAGGTTGTTGTGGAGTAGAAAAAACTTGCACTCAAAACCAAAGCAAAGCGAACGGACCCCATTTGCCAGCCTAAGACAGAAAGCTGCCATAATTAAACACGTCAGGAAAAGGGATGACACTAAACGCACAGACTTGGGCCGTTTCAATCATTTTCATCCTACAGGTTTTTACTTGAAGTGAGAATGCCGGCAGTGAGAAAATCGCAGCCATGCTGAATTCATTACTGCAGTAGTCACACAAAACCACGGATAAAATTTCAATAACTGCAGGCCACAGTTGAGTAAACAGTTGCACTGAAACTTAATTCCTGTTGACTTTTCCCTCATTCTTCGCCAGGGGCACATTCTGATTCGTAGTGCAAAGACAACAGGGGTTACAGCTTTGATTAATATAGGACAGTAGAAGAGGAGCGGAGCAGTAAAACACGTTCAGCACAAAGGTCTCATCTTAAAAAGGCTTCGTATCAAAATGAGTTAATTACGCCACCTTTTCCTTAGGAGCCCTATGGAATTTTCCAGTGCTGCTTAGTGCAGAGGGAAACAAGGAGGAGGGGGCCATGCAAACACACACATACACACACATGTGCACGCTGTGGAGCAGAATGGCTCAGACCCCTCTGCTCCTACCACCGGTCACTGCCGACACCTTGTGCCATGGCTCCTCTGGGGCCACGCAGAGGGGACGTCCCCTCAGGGCCATGGGCCGTGTCCTTCAGCAGCACCCATGTGCTCAGTTCAGGAGTGGCACCAACTCATCCCAAAGTGGGGCAGGCACAGGCACAAGCACAGGCACAGGGCAGGGCGTGGGGCTGCTCTCCCACAGCTCAGGTTTTAGCTGCTGGTTTATTTATCCTCTGGCAGTGCAGTGAACGTGGTCGGGGAGCTTGCTTTCCTCCACGTGCTTTAAAAGACCTTTATGCTCTGTGTTTGAATGCTGCTGTTAATTGGTTTTGATGACTAACTTCTCCGTGGAGTTTATCTCTTAAAAAGCAAGTTGATTGCAAAGTTTCAAACAGTTATTAAATAAAAATAATAAAAAAAAGAAAAGACCTGATAGCAACAAAAGGGTAATCGGAGCTAGCATAAAAATATCAATCATTGTGTTTGGAAAATATTTTTAAGTGCTGAGAAGAAGACAAACCCGTTGTTTTCAGACAGCTAATGCAAGCATTTACAGATACACATACAACATGGAGCATAATGTTTAGATGTTTCTCCGTATACAACATATGCTCTCAGGTCACTTAACAGAATGCGTTCTACAAAACGCTTCGTCAATACAAATGAATGAGTTCTGAATTAAACAGCTATTTCTTAAGAGCATTGCATTCAGATCTTTTCTTTTTTGCCACCTGGCACTTGTTTTGTCTGAAAAAGCCCCCTCAGCAGCGGGGACGTGGAGCTTTGCTGCTGTGGTTTGCTGTGTACGAGCGTGGCTGAGCGGCCAAACCTGGACGCTGCGTCTGCGCTGAACTTCGGTGCCATTTCTGAATTTGTAAGGGCCACTGGCTTTGTTACTGTGAGAAAGGAAAGCAGAAATGCTTCACATTTTTGAGGAAGTTTTAGTGGGTTTACAAACTTGTAAATATTTTATTCTGGAAAAATACGGAGCACCACAGATGTTCGTGTGTTTGAAGGGACGGTGTGTGGTATGAGAACTCTTGTAGGAAGTGCAGGGAGGACTCGTAGGACAAGTTGTACACTTTCCATGTCATCTTGGGGTGGTTTTGCCCTGCAAGGGGACACTAATGTGTTGCTGAGTTATTTTAGCATTAACAGACTTGTAAAATGTACTCTTAAGCTGGGAGTAGCAAATGCGGGGATGAGTTCTGCTATGTATAACAAAATCAATGAGCTCCACCTGGTATTTGTAATCATGAAGTAAGATAACTTTTCAAAGAAAGCCGAAGCAGTGCAAGTGACTCTGAAGGGAAAGGACATCTCTGGAAGAGCTGGGTAAAAATGGAGATACATAGAGGAGAATTCGCCGCCAGAACCAGGCGTAAAGGGAAGGAAAACCCTTTCCCTTTCTTCCTGAAGAGACTAGGGTGGGTGTTTGGCTTTGGGGCTCAGAAGCATCTTCCCAAGGTGCCCACAGAGGCAGAGCCAAGGGATGAGGCAGAAAACCTGGGAATGGGGCACCAGGGAGTGTCTGACAGCATCTGTGGGCTCTGAGGCACCACAGAGCACATCTGGGAGGTGCAGAATGGGCGTCAGGGTGAGCCCCAACCCGAAAGTCAGGCTGGGCCAGGGACCTCGGACAGAAAATGGGTAATGATGGGTGGCTCTTGCCTGCCAAGGAGTCATAAATAGCGACTCATGGGGACAAACTGCCTTTTACTGTACATGGTCACAGCTTCAGTTGCTTCAGTGGTTTCTGACGTCTACTGAAATAGGAGGTTGGATGCTCCAGTTCCAGGCAGTGCTTTTTTTTTTTTAATCTTACTAAATAAATATTATTATTGTGATTTGTTTTTATCCTTGGGACTCTTCATGAAAGCGTTCTTCACGCTATTAGCAGAGAAACAGGAATACGGGTTGAACAAAGAGAACGAACGTGAAGTTGAATTGCGCTGTAGAGCAGCACGGCGCCAAGTGCTGTGCTGCGTGGTGGCAGAAATGCAAACCTCTGCACATCAATAGTGAGAGCCACTTTGATACCGAGACTTCAAGCACTGCCCCACGAGTATAGAACCCAGTATCTTTTGTCTAATCCAGCACGCTTTTGAACTTTCAGGAGGTAGGACTTTAATAGTAATTTGTTGACAGATAGGCTGCAGAGATTGCAAAGAGTTTATTTTGCAGGACTGGCAGGCTCGTATCAGTGTTCTCTCAAGGAAAAAAAACACACATTGCTGTTTTGCAATTGCATTTATTGACAGCCTGCGCTGAGCAGGCAGAATTGCAGTGTTTGGAGAATGCAGAGCTATAGCTTGTCTGATGGCGTGCAGTGTGCTTTAGGTGGTGCACAGATCGCTTGATAAAAAGGGTGACAAGGTGACGGTGTTCATGACAAACTGCAATAGCCATATAAACGCAACCGGTACACGGAGGAACAAGGGGGAAGTTTATATAAAGAACTGTAGGGAAGTTTCTTTTCTTCACTTTGAGCTGAACTGTAATTATGAAGTGTCACTTCAGGCTTTCTGAAGAGTTTAGATCAACACTGGTTTTGCCGTGTGTCCACGAAGTAAGGAAAGAAGGGGTTTTTCCTTGAAAAATAATGTCAGCATTATATAGTTTTCATTGCATCCGGGTTTGTACTGTTTTAGACTCCTACTCCACTGAATGTATACAAGTGGAAAATACAGTTTTGTTCCCGTATAGGAAATAAAAAGAAGGTTTGATAGACACGAGAGGTTTGGAGTAGGTTCAGTGATGTCCTCGGTGGTGTTGCTGCCCGCGGTCGGGGCGGTTGTGAAGCCGATGGAAGATGCCACGGTTGGGCCCTTTGCAGGAGGCTGTTTTGGGAAGTGTTAGATCGAGAGGAGCGAAATCCTGGGGGAATATCTGGTTTCTTCAGAATTTGTGCATGTCCGAAGATGAGGAAAATGTACCAGACATGGGGGCTTGGTGTTTTGTGGAGAGGCTGCTTTACTTGGGCAGATCAAAAAGATTTGACTAGACAGAGTTCTGGATGTATCGCAGTGTAAATTAAAGTAATGCTTTTTTTTTTCCTTAAAAAATGTGTGAGTTTCATCTGATTTCGAAAAGTGTGGGGGAGAGGTTGCAAACTGCACGAGGAGTTTTATGGTCCCATTGATCATGACGTGGACTTATCTCTTCAGAACAAAACTGCAAAGCCAGATCCAAGATAAAGTCTTTGTTTCGTATTGACATAACTGGGTTAGACCACATTTGTTTGTTAGACTTTGAGGGAGCGTCCGTGTTGAGTCACTCTGTCCGCAGAGACATAAAGCCTAATTATTAAACTGCTGCTGCTGTTGAAGGAGCCATTTGAAAGTACAGATTAAACTCCATGCGGGCGATTGGCTGTGGCTGATTTTGGGTTGTAGTACAGCGGTAGTTGATGATTACAACACGGTGGAAAGATCGCTGCGTTTGTAGAGCTTGTGCCGTTTCATCGGAGAACGGGAAAAGCAACTTTAACGTGCCCGGTAACTTTGTGTTTCTGTGGTGCAGACTTTCCCCAAGTTCTGCCAGCTGCCAGCATTGAGCGGAAGGTGACATGATGTCTTCTTAGTCATTCAAATCTAATAACTTTTAATCTGAAGGTTAAGTAGTGAGATATAAACTAAGAGATGATAATATCAATTTTATGTTCACTGAAGGGCACAATATACCTCTTTCTAGTAGAGGGAAAATTGTGCGTTAAATGTCTTTTGCTTTTCAATGGAAAAGCTGTGGCTCCGAGAGCTTAGGAGTGAAGCAGCACTGGAAAAATTAAATAAGTTTTAACATAGGCTGGCTACCTTGCCTGGATTTTAGAATCAATGATTTTTTTTTTCCTTAATAATTCAATTTTTAGATCTCTTGTCAATGAACCGTGCTGAGCACATTCCCGCAGCATTCTCTGTGCTCGCTGTTACTAATGGTTGTAACTACCTATTGACATCAACAAGCCTTGGGATTTCTTGTTGAAGGGTAAGGGGAAGCTACCACTTGGTTGCACTTGCTGAGGATTTTGTTTTCTTCCCCTTGGTTTTGTTTTATTTTCCTTCTCTTTGATAAACAACTGCATAAATCTGGGTCCTCAAAGCGCGTTGACATTGGCACCCCCAGCTCTGCGGTTGTGTGCGGGTACAAGCGTGGGTCACTGGACATGAAATCACCTGGGTTATGTGGACATCCAACCCCAAAAGTCCTCTTTAGGCTGTGCATCTCTGTTTCTGTATTTATTTGTATGTTTTTGCAATGGCTGCTTTTACTTCTGCTGGTAAATGAGGACTGTGCAGTAGTCGTCCAGGTTTCTGTGGGCTCTTTGAAGGGATGTAAATCTGATCTGTGTTTGCTGCTTTGTATTTTAGCCCGGTGTCTGGTGTGGAAAGGCAGCATTGGGGTGTTTGTTCCCTGCTGCTTTGTAGGTGTGCGCGCTCTTTGTGTTTGCTTACGCTTACTCATAAGCAATGGAGTTACACATTGAGGAGTGCTGTTTGGGGAAACTCCACGAAGGAATGCTTTAAAGTTATTTTCCAGTGTGTGTGTGCGCTGCCAGCGAAGTTCAGTAAAGTCTATTTCAATTAATTGCTGTTAGTCAACATATTAGTGACTACTCCTCCTCCATTGATCCTCATAGCTTATGGTTATTTGATAATTTTTGCGACCCAACCTGAGACACAGCAAACTTCAAATGGCAGTGAAGGTGTAAAACAATTTTAATTCACATGGGTTTCCTCACTGGGGCTTGGAACATTGCAAAATGCTTAAGCGTGTGCCTAAATCTAAGCGCATGGCTCATCTTATGCAGGTCACTGGTACATCTCATGCCTGTAAAATTAGGAATGTGCTTAAGTACCTCGCTGAATGAAGGCTTAAGTAATTTCACACTAATAAGGAGTTGCGTGGATTGCTGATATTTTTGAAGTAATTCAACTTTATTTGGAAATGCACTGCATGGAGGGAGGTTGGTTGGCAGTGCCTCAGGAGCAGCAGCAGAATTGCAGCGGTTTTCTCCGAGTTAAATACATTTAAATGAGAGCAGAATCAAATGCCGTGGTTTCCCGTGTTATGTTCATTCTCCTGCGGAGCTCCATTGGGTGTCACAGCAAGTGAGGAGAATATCAGCAGTGCTGCTGTAATTTATAACAGTAATGCTGTAAATAAGGACTGGGATGGGAGGTAAAGATGCAGCACTCATCAGTACTCCTCATCAGTTTATTTAACTGTACAGCACCCTGTTAATTAAAAAAAATAACAGAAGGTGTTTTTTGGAGGCCTGGTGTAAACAGCAACTTCAAATAATGGCACTGTTGTAGGAGGAGTGGTGCTTGGTTTGTGGTGCTTGTTCCACGTTTTGTTAGCCGTGTTCCCTGCATTTCCAAAACACATTTGCAACCTGTTTTAAATAGTGCTTATAGATCTCTTTTTTTCCTCTATAAAAGCTGTGTTTTGTGTCTGTAAAGCCAGTGTCATGTCTCAGACATTGCTGAAGCCTGGGGCAAGTGCCAGCTTTATTACAAGTTGGGCTTTTCAATTTATTTTTAATCGTATTTCTTCTTTTAAGGGGTATTTTTATTTTTCATATGTTTATTTTTTTAATATTTTATATTTTGTTATTATTATTTAGTAGTTAGTATTATT
>NW_010156067.1:0-1004 GCF_000695765.1 Mesitornis unicolor
TTTGTAGCCCCACAACGCTTTTGGTTTTAGGGTTATTTGATTCCGTGAGATGCCAACGGTTGTCACCAGACTTTCTCTGGAACTGCCCAGAGACGGTTTCAATATGGCAAACGATCGACTCTAACTCACACAAGAAAGGGGCTAGCCTTCAAAAATTTTGCTCCATTTCTGCTTTCCAAGAAGTGCTTCTATCGCCAAAAATAGCTTTTTGCTGTGCTGTTCTGTTTTTGGCTATCTCGTCCACGTTTGCCTCCAATTTTCGTGGCTGAAAAGTGGATAGAAAAGTGAGAATAAAAGGCAGAAAAGTTTGAAGTGCTGAAAAAAGTTCAAAGTGCTGAAAAAAGTACAAAACAAGGAGAAAAACAGAAAACTCAGCATTTATGTTTAGAAAATCTCAAATTGCCAGTATATGTAGGAAAAACACCAATATGAGCCGGAAAAGAATAAAAAGCTGAAGAAGTTCCTTTATGATGTTGCTCAAATCGAAAAGCAGCAGATACGTCAAGAAACACTTAAATTGATACAAAATGATAGAAAAGTGAGAAAAACAGGCAGAAAACCCTGAAATGACTGGAAGAATGCCAAAACAGGAGAAAAACAGAAAACACAGCAGCTATGTTTAGAAATTCTTTAATTGCCAATATATGTATCACAAGTCCCAGTATTCGCCACCAAAGACAGAAAAGATTAAAAATTCCTGTTTTAATTTGCAGAAGTCTAAAAGCAGCAATTATGTCAGGAAACTCTTAAATTGTCACAAAATTATGGATAAGCAAGATTAATAGGAAGAAATTCCGAAAAAGCTGGAAGAAATCAAGAAAAAGGAGAAAAACACAAAACTCAGCTACAATGTCTAGAAACTCCTAATCTGCGATATATATAGGAAAAGCACCAATATAAGACACACAAGGCAAAAAGTTGAAAAAGTTTCTTTTTTAAAGTGCTATAATTAAAAAGCAGGAGATATGTCTAGAAACTCTTAAATTGCACAAAATGATGGCAAA
>NW_010156067.1:1348-1665 GCF_000695765.1 Mesitornis unicolor
GTATAGCTCCAGTATCAGCCAGAAAAGTCAGAAAAGTTGAAATAGTTCCTTTTCACAAAGTTAAAGTCCAAAAAGTACAGACTTGTCAAGAAACTCTTAAATTGCCATAAAGGAGCGGTGCCTCAAATGGAAACGATCAATCTCTAGTACTACACCAAAGATGCTAGGACTAAAAAGAGGTGCTGGTCTTATCTTATCTGAACGATTGCTAAAATAAAACCAGGATCTGGGAAACTACAGAGAAGAACTGGTGGCTTACGTTGTCTTTCCAGGGAAGCAAAGAAGTCAAGAACCCCAGGACTTGTGAGCCTACAAAA
>NW_010156068.1:0-10444 GCF_000695765.1 Mesitornis unicolor
TTGTCCAGATCAGTAGCAGCCAGTTTCCTGATGTTACATTTCTATTTCCTATATGTTACATTTCTATTTAACGTTGTTCTCTGTCAGCTCTAATCACTCTTTTCTTTTGTAGGACTGCTTTCTGAAAGGGGTTAAAGAATTTATTCTTCAGGCTAAAAAATCCTTGCATTGCAAAAGAGCTAGAGAGAAGTATATTACCCTGAAAGCAAATTTTGTTTTTACTTTATTGCCTGGAAATGGGGTAGTAGAAATGGAGGTAAATACCTTATTGGAATTAATCATTAGCATCTCCACTTCCCCTCTTACAAGAAGACAAAAAGCTTGAGGCAAGTCCCTGGCAGCAGTTGCAAAGTTGGGTGGGGATTCCCTTCCACAGCAGAAAGAGCAATTATTCGCTATCATTACTTGATCCTTTTGGATTATCCTTTGGACATTTATTTTACAACGCAGTTTCTCTCCAATGGCATGAAGTAACGTTGAGGTCATTTGAGTGCCACTGTTCTTTCTAATTCTTCTGTTCCTCTGAAACCCCACTGACTCCCATAAAGGGGATCATCAACCAGTAAGGATGGAATAATTATTTTTTTAAAAAAAAAGTTGACCCTAATAAAATGTTACTGAATTTTATAAGAAAAAATTTACGCTGAAATTGCAATTCAGTACTTGAGCAGATTAGGTTCATATGCAAGACTTTTTAGCCATTCAATACTATTCAATTCTCTACCAACAAAAATTATACCCAATTTCTACACCGACAGAAAAACAGGAAAGTTGAGGAGGAAAACAAGAAGCCAAGAAATCTTCTGAGGAGAGAAGTCGTTAGGGGTGGAGGTAGCTAAGAAGAAGATAAGAATCTAGGGCAAGGTTTTGCTAAGGATCGAGATATTGTTTTTATTTGTAAAGGCTAATTTTGTGTCAGAATGACCCAGAATTACAGAGACTTTTCCATCTGTCTACTAAGGGGCTATATTTCATGCAGTTTTTATGTATTAGAATTCTTCTGTCTCATTTCACTATCTTCTCCCACATAAAATAAACTTTATGCAAATAAATGCTTGAGATTTCTGGATTGATCTATGTTTTCAAAGGTCTGACAATCCACTAATCATTAAAAGAAGGAATGATCTTTCATAACAGTTTTTCTATATCATAACTCAGAAAAAGTCCCAGTAAACTTCATGGGTCTGACCTAATTAAAATCAGCATCAAACACATGCCTCGTCAGTTTTGATTCAAAACACAAATTAGATTCTGATTTCTAAATATAAATAAGAAGCTGATTCCATAATCATTAAGTATAAATACAAAAAGCTCCAGCCACCAAACGTTTTCAATTTATATTTAGGACAAGCTAATAAATCAGACGCTGACCTCAAAGTATAACTGGAAACATAAAATGAAAGTAAATTGTAAGGACATTCTGAAGTAACGTGAAGAACCAGATAAGTAAATGAAAATACTTTAAAAAGATCAGTATAAAATATTACTGCTAACAAATGAAAGGTTTTCAGCTCCAGGGTGTTTAATTCCAAGACTTTTCCAGACTTCTTTTTTGATTTACAGTAAAAGAGCTGTATTTACTGATGCAATCTAGCAGACTACATTATTGTATTGGTAAATGAACTGAAACTGTTTGCAGGGTACCAGTTGTGAGAATTTACTCTAACCAGCACACAAAGATTTGAGCTCTAAATGCTAGGGATAGTGTCTGTGCCACATGATCACAAACTGCATCTAGAGTTCTGCCCTAACAGTGTCATTATAAAAATTGCAGGGTAATTCTTTATGGATGGCATCTTCTGTGACCTCTCTACACCCTATGCCAGAAATAGATTTTTATTCTATTATTTAAGAATTCATTTATAATCTTAGCTGAGGCAAGAAGAGTATCTTCATCTAGAGCTCCCTTGTGTTCTTTCTTGTATCTGAGATGTAGAGTTCACCCTTGTTTTTCCATTGGTCACCAATAATGAAAAAAAGCCTTGCTTTTTAACTTACTACATTTTTCCCTTACAGTTCTCCAAAGAGAAGGAAGGGCTGCTTGCCAAATATCGTTGTCAGCCTGACATAACTGTGGGCTTGATCACATGAAAATTGAAAGTGTTTCTCTTTTCAATTGATTAAATGATTGAGTACAGACTTCTTTAATAGAGGACTCAGCATAACTCATCCGTAAACTCAGTATGGAGCATTGTGTTCGCCGTGCTTTAAATTGCTGAAAAACACTTTATAGTTTGTCACATTTGGCAATCTCTGTACAGAAAAATGGCCAGTCTTAACCTGAAATAAAAATAGGTGCTTTAACCAGAACTTGGAAACAACTAGTAGGAAGAGAGGTTGTGCAAATACGTATCAAAAACATTCAGCTTTTCATTTCTCACTTTACTAGCTTTAGTTTTATACATAATCACAACTGTCCAGTCAAATTACCATCTGTAAACAATACAATGAAAACGATGTTGAGATTTTGTATTTTGTAATTAGGTATCATTCCTAATATGTTCAGTTAATGCTGGGCATTCATGAAATGGAATGATAGCTAAAGGAGTAAGGAAGGTGAACTTGAAACATCTTTACTCTATTGTCTTACTATCATAAATCTCTGCCTCAAGTGACACAGACCTTAGAGTGGTTTTTTCCACCTCTCCACTTTCTGGCACCTTTTTGAAAGTTGACAATTGTGAATTTTTTTTTAGAAAAGTGTTTTGTTTTGACTTTCTGCAAGTATGTAGTATTAAAAAAAAAATCATGCCCAATAATTTTAACTATTCAGACAGATATATGGTTCTGTTTTCATAATCTTGGGTTTTGCAGTGCTGCATCTTTCAGAAAAGTCTTGTGGAACCGGGATGTTAACTTGCTATGTGATTTACAAACTCCTAGTAAAAGATACACCTTCATGCAAAGCAATTACATACTACTCAGTCCATCTTCTGTGAGATTATCTAGATGAGTAGGTCTTCATGGCAATACAAAGCTCTGCTGAGATAAGTTGAGCCACAGCTGGGCACATGGAACCATCCACTTAGTGTAGTTCACTGAATCATAACCCAAAGGGCAGCAAGAAGCAAAAAACGAAGTACAGGAAAAAAGCAGTAGTAACATGGGTGGCATACGTACACTGTTCTGTTTGTGCATGGTTTTGCTTTATAATGTAAGAAAGAGAGATCTGAGAATCCATGGGTGTTATCTGATTCTTCAATGGCATCTAATGTATCTGTTGGAGAAAATTATGATGTTCTAGCAAAGCCACGTGAGGATTAAGGATTAGAATAACAGAAGTGTCACAGATCAGAATTCGGCAGCATCTTTATATACTAGACATACCTTAAAAAGACAAAATATTCTTGACCTGATTAAATATGAACTTTAAAAAGCACTGAAATTGTACATGGCATAAAACTGTCCCAAGAATAATGTTTCTGGAAAGTCTTGTCTCTACTTAAGTAAAATATAGATTCAGGGCAGGATTACTGATTTTATTTTTCTCGTTTTATTTAAAGCAGTTACTGTAGATGTTGTTATAAACACTGCCTTTCAGTTTCTGTGACCATATGTCCAGGATTAAGAAGTATTATCTACCCTAGAACATGGGCTGGCATTGTAGTTTAACCAGCCATTAGCTGATGCAAGAAGCTCACAGACTGGATGAAATACTTCACTAACTGATAGACATTTACAGCTGTACTGAGGGTGAAAGTTGACAGATGGAGAAGTCAGGAGCCAGTATGGAGCAAGGAAAAGTCTTGAGTATTTCTGCAAGCTTCTTACTTGTTGCTCTTTTGCAGGTATGACTGCCCTTTCAGAATTTAAACACACACCAGAAAGCTGTGGATTTCTGAGGACAAGGTGTCTACAAAAGCCATCTTTTTCTACCTTCTGTTTTACCTTTGACGTACCAGTAGCTGTTGAATCAAAATTCTCTTCCTGCATTGGGAATATGCAACCTAACATGTAAAAGGCTGCAATATTTCAAGAATCTGAATAGTACAGCAATACTTGCAAAATGCTTCCTCTTTCAAAAGCTCTTATGATCCTGAAATGTGTCATAGTGCCAAATCACAAAGAGTAATTAACCTAATTTTTCTACTGTTCTACATAGTGAACTGGACATTATTTATATCTTTCAATACAACTTGTCCATCCAGTTACAAAGAAGACACTTTCTATATGGTAGTTCCTAATTGCAAACACAATATGTTTGCTTTTTAAAACTTTGCTTCTATCTACAACTTACATATGTTAACAAAACACTTTAACATAGAGATACATTCTTTGCTTCTGACACAAGGAATGAGGAAAGCTCCATAACTGACCATTTTCCTTACATCATCTATTTTTAAAGCATTTTATAGACACTAATAGAGTGTTATGGGTGTCATCCAAATTTTAGTGACATAAGTGAAAAAACTCCCACCATTTCAGTGATTTCAGCGAGTTTTGGATGTTACATGAGTAACATTCATTGCATAAATCTGGACAGCTTTCAATGAGAGTGCATTGTTAGATTTCAAATTTACTTTTTTCTAATAATAATTTTTGTAGTTGCTTCTGTTTCATGTAGAGTTTTCATTGTTAGTTTTTGATCCAAATCAGAATAAAGTCAAATGGTTTTGATAATTTCAATGTACTGATAATATTGTCAATTTCTGATGAGTAGAACTACTACACATCAAGAAACCAATGTAGTCCAAGATACAGACACTGGAGAGATTAAATTTATGACTCTATAGTTTCCTGATTTTGTGTGAGAGATTGTATTTCACTCACAGATGAAAGTCAGATTTTTTTTAATACTATGTGTATTTATTTCTTCTATAGAAATGTGTATATCTATATAAGTGACTACATAAAAATATAGAGAATACTTGACTTATGTTAACTTACATCTGCTTATTTTGTTAATCTATTACAGAAGAGGTAATAGAGATTCAAAAAAGGGAAGAAACTAATGAGGAAAAGACTCTAGATCAATTTTGCAGTTAACTGGTTTTATATAAAGAGGATAGATGTTTGCTAAACGGTTTTCAAATAATTTTAATATTTAAAATAAGATGAAGAAGGGAGTGGGAAAATAAAAACGTGTATAACTGTAGTGGGTTGGCCTTGGTTGTCTGTCAGATGCCCATCCAGCTGCTCTCACTACCTGTCTTCAACCGACAGGGGGAATAAATCAGAAGGCTTGAGGGTCAACCTAAATACATAGAGAGCACTTCCCATTTATTTTCAGTAGTCAAAACAGACTTGATGGAGAAAATTAACTCAATTTATTGCAAATAAAAATCAAGTTTGACAGTGAGAAAGACAAAAATTAACATCTCTCCCCCTTTATTTCCCAGGCTGAACTTCAGTCCCTCAGTCCAAACTCCTTTACATTTTCCCCCTTATCCCCCAGGGCAGTGCAAGGGGATGGAGAGAAGGAAGTTATAGGGTCAATCCATAACTATTCCTTTCTGCCATTCCTTCCTTCTCACACTTTTCCCCTGTGGGTCCTCTCCACAGTCTGTAATTCTTCAGGATAAACCTGTACGAGCATGGCACACTCGACAGGCTGTAGTGTGGTTATCTGTTCCAACGTGGTCCTCTCCATTGGCTGCAAAGGAATATCTGCTCCACTGTGGCCTATTCCACAGGCTGTAGAGGAATCTCTGCTTCAGTGCCTAGAGCACCTCATCCTCCTTCTCCTTCTTCTCTGACCTTGATATTCACATGGTTGTTTCTTACACTTAATTCCACCACTTCTCACACTGCTGTGAGTGAATTTTGGCCTTTTAAAAATATGTTTTCCCAGAGGTGCCACCAGTTTGGCTGAGGGGATCAACTGCGTACTGTGGTCAGCAGCCCCTGGTGTCTTCCTATAGAGACCACTCCTGCAGCTCCCCTGTTTCTAAAACCTTGCCACATAAACCAAATGCAATTACAAAGACAAGGAGAGTTCTCTGTGGCTTAGAAAAGGTTGAGTTTCTCACTCAGACTCAGTTTTTCCATTTTGCATGTTACATATAGGAAGCTTCTTTCCAAGTTAGATGGTACAAGTTACCCTCACACTGCACTTCCCCATTCCTCTGGATCACTCATGTATTGCTTTACAAGTGAAGTACCAGAAGAGAGGCAGGAAGGCATAAGCCAACAGAGGCCTTTGGGAGGGTGAGTATTATACACTTTCACAGCCCAAGAAATTTCCAGCCAGAATTGTTACATGAAACATCTGTTTGCTGTTCATTAATATTCAGGGAAGTGAGACAATCTAGTTGAAAATCCTATAAGAATCAAATATTCTGGAGAGAGGAACAGTAAAAACTGTCTCTGCTCACTTGACTTTCCTCATGTACCTCTAAAGAAAAAATGGAGCTATGTGAGACCACACTGAATGGCTCTGATAACTCCTCAGACTCTCTTTAAGCAGAAACAACAATCCTGCTATGTGTAAAAAGGGTGTAACAGACATGTCTGCTTTCTGAACACCGATCTTAATCTTCTGTACCCATTTCAAGCATCCAGGTAAGAATAGTGAAGGTATCCATGCTTGTTATGACTACTGACATTTTGTTTCTCTGGAGTTAAATATATTGTGCAACAGCAGTGGCAAGTTGTTGTTGTTTATCCTCTTACCTCATTTCAGATTCTTGTTCAGGTACTTGTTTTCCCCTGTAATACCTTCTCCTGCTTCATCTCTCCTCAGCTCTGGCTTCTTCTAGAGCTTTTTCTCATCTCTTCACTTTACTGCTTCGTCCAGTTATTTCCTGGTTCTTTTACCTGGTCCTTGTTTGACTATTTCACAGGCATTAGTCTTCTGTTGCTCTTATTTGACTGCTTTCTGGCAAATATTTTCCGGCCCTTACCACTGTGCCTTCCAGCCTCCACTACCTGCTCAACTTGGAAGTAGATGAAAAACAGGCATCAGACATACTTACCCTTATATGGTACCCCTTGTGCGATGGTCATGATTTTTATCCTACCCTTGCTGTGGACTGGTCAGCATATGTGTTTAGCCTGGCCTGCTGGTCTAAAAAGAAAACAAAAACAAGCCCCAGGCACTGTAAATCAGATTAATACAATAGCAGTGTTTCTAATCTTGTTTATGTCAGTTGTACAAATTTGATGTAAGTGTGGTCACTCCTAGTTTACCTGGCTGTCTGTGTAATTTGAGTAAATAGCTGTGGAAATGAACAGTTATGGAAGAATAAGGTGAATTTGGACTTAATTCCCAACTCCAGTATTATACCAGTATAATGCCTCTGAGATCAGTAGCACTGCTCTAGCATAAAACTGTGGGGAACGAAATCCTGTTTTGTTGCCTCTGAGAATTTTCAGAGTCTGCCTGATATGGCATGAGTCAAAAATATTTTGTTATTCACTGCTTTTTCTAATTATCAGATTTGTCTCCAGTCCATTTTGTGGTGTTGGCCAGGCACTTGATCTGAGTCAATTTTTCCATTCAATCCACACTACTTTATGTTTCAGTGGTTGTTTTTTTTCCTTCTGCCTTAAAACCAGAACAGAAGAGCTGGCTAAACATGTACGAACCTGCCTGATGAAACTACTTGTTTTTCCTTTCCCCTTGCCTCTTCTTTTTCATTTAATGTTAGTACAAAGATGAAACACTTTAAGTAGCGTAGTGGTTTGAATTATGAGTTAAGGAAAGTGATTAGCAGATTATCAATCTGTTCACTTGCCAGTGGACCACTTTATCCACATAAGTCATCTTAATTAAAGAAGCCAATCTCTTAGAGATAGCATTAATTTTTATGATAAGGAGCTATGGTATATGTCTAATGTTGTTTTGAGAACACTTCTTCCAGCATCCCTTTACTGCTGGGGTTAGTCTATGGGATTATTATTTAGGGTTGAAAACCACCTCTAGTTCCATAAAAGCATATGAGAAACACAAACACCTCAAATGAATAAGTAACAAATCCTCCTGCTTCTCATCACTGTGGGGTCTCATTACTTGGCCCAATTTATATTCTTCCCATATTCCCTTATCTCATATTCTTCTTCTTCTTGATGCTGACATTGTTTTCTCCACCCATTTCTGCATTTGGGGGAAGGATGTTGACTGTTGAAGTTTAGGTGAAATTTCATATGCAAGTTGCTTGCTGTCAACTTTATGCAATCTAAACCTGTAACAGACAACTTAGTGGAAGAAGGGGATTACATGGTTTTGGTAATCTGATAGTTTCACTGAATTTTCTGAGCACAGAGAAGTTAAGTATTGATTCAAGCAAAACTGTTTCCCATTGAAGAGCACAGCCATAGTTATGTGGCTTCTAGGCTTGCTACGTTGTCTTGCTTAGTGAAAATACACATAAAAACCTACTTTGGTTTACAAGGCATGACTGCAGAGGCTCCACTGATGAAACTAGCTTTTGGACAAAAAGGAAATGGTCTATTGCTTATACATTATACTAAAAAATTCTGTGTGTTGTTTGCTTTGCTAAAAAATTCCCAGTGGTATTGGCTTTGGACAGCAGAGATTATCAGAAACTCAGCTTAATAACCCACAGTTCTAAACTGGCTTTTCCTGAAATTTCCAACTCACCAGGAACAAAAGAACCCAGTAACTGCTGCTGCACTTCAGTTCCTTTAATTTTTCTGATTGTGTCTTGGGTTGTGTGCTGCTTTTGTCTTATCCAAGGTCAAAGACACCAAAACAAAACAAATGTTTCTGAAGTTGAAAAAACATTTAACTTCTGGTCCAGATGAAACCTCATTTTTTTTCAAGACACCAAATAGATCTGAGTGTTACATCCGGCCTTAAATGCTCTGTTTTAGCTTTATGCTTTTGAACTAAAATCTTTCTCTTACTCTGACTGATGTCAGCTGAAAGAAAGTTCCAAGTAAAACGCCCTTTACAGTGCTATTTTAGGGCTGTGGCCATTCTTTCTCTCTTCTCTTCATCTTTCCATTTTCCTGATGCAATCCTCAGTCTGGCCTTGGGCTCACCTCACACACATTAAAAAAAACCAAACCAAAACAAAAAAGTAAAACCAGAGGGACCCTTCAAACCTCAAAATTTTGCTTTCAAAATAGGCTCAGAACCTAGCGATAAGCATCCTCTGAAATAGCTTTTCTGGTTCCCAAGCTTAGAAAAATTGGAATAATAGAAAGGTTTGGTGGCAGATGTATATTTTTTTTCACTGAGCCTATAACTCAATCTGGCAATGGAGAAGTCTACAAAAGAAGCACTGCAAAGAGAGGAAGTAGCTCACTAAGGCTTGGCAAATACCTTCAAAGAATAACTATTCTTCCAAGTTTGATCACTACAGACACAAACAAACACATATTAGTGTATTGCCCTATCTAGGATTTTTCTGATGAGCAGAGGGGGTGTTTAGGGGGTACTATCCTACCAAAACAACTCAGTTCTTCTTGCAGCAATTAACCTTCTACGTTTGGTTTTATACTGCTTTACAGTTGGCCTCACCAAAGAGCCAGGTCAGGTTGCTTATCCAAGGTCACCAAATGACTCAGTAGATATAATGAAAACTGAACTCAGAGGACCACCCTGCTTTCCAGCTTTTGTTTTAGGGATTCAGCCTACACAATTTCTCTGGTATTTCATACATTTCATTAATCCCACTGGCTATCGGCCATAAAGATATTGCAGAAAGATTCAACAACTGTAAATGTACACAGTGATACATAACTTCAAGCTGATGGAAAATACATTGGACAAGCATGATTTATTTATTCTGCATTAAAAATATCCTTTAGGCCTGTGGCTCAAAAATAAAAGAATATGAGAATACTATTTGTGGCTTTCCCTGCATTTATTATGATGAATAAGATTAATCTTTCATCTTATTTCACTCTTGCACTAACCACACATATTCAAAATCCCATGGTTTTGTATCCAACTTCTCGACTTACTCCTATCTGAAAATGAAATTAGTAGGTAGACTGTTATGACTGCTCTGCTGTTGATGTCCTCTGGATGCTGAATAGATAAATTCCAAATTTCAGTATAAGGTATTTATTTAGAGTTTTCCCATTTGTAAAAGCTGAGAGCTAGAGATATGATGAAGTTCTCAGTCCATCAATAGAGCAAGCAAGGCAAACTTTCAACTAAGAACTTGTTCTCAAGCCAGTTGTGAAAGTCTTGTAAAGATGAAAAGTTGCCTCATTCTAAAGCACATTATATTCTAAAGAAATTTGATTTGGAAATGGAAGAGTGAAGAAGCAGCTACTTGTTATTACATTTCGTTAAGGAGCAACAGTAGTAACTGACCCTTGTGAAGCTGTGTAACAGGATAAAGCCCTATGCTGCTGAAGCAAGGTCTGAAAGGATGACTCAGAACATTACAAGGTGGTTAAATAGCAAGAAAAATACCTTGCTATAATTTCCTTCCTTATGACAGCATCCTTTGACTTCTTAACATAAGCACTAAATGTCTCCTTGCTCTGCCAGTTTGCATAAACTCTCAAAATAGTCAAGGGAAAG
>NW_010156068.1:10475-48373 GCF_000695765.1 Mesitornis unicolor
GCATTCAAACATTTTGAAGTGAATGAAGGTGGTTACTTGATAGCCAGAAAATGCAGTCTCTCTGTGTTGCATCTTGCACGTCTATACAAATTGAATAGATAAGTTTCCAGTAGATGGTGGTCAGGATTGCTAGCAGAGTTGCTAAGTTTTATAGAACCATTAAAATGTGTGTAAATTGTTTCCTTCGATTTATGTCAGCTATTAGTATATAATATAGACTCTTGGAAACTCCATTGCTTCCCACATCTCCATGAAGAAACACTACCATTTCCTTTTCATTGAAAATCTCTGCATATATCCCCCAGCTTCATCTGTAAGTCAGATGTGCCTAGAGGGCCATAGGCAAAGCTCCAGGGAGGAACAGACTTGCAGAAAATTCTGCTGTAAGTTATGTGATCCTCCTTACTTATGGATCAAAATATATGTGCAGAAGTGCTGTGTGAATGTGGTGTGCAGTTTAAGTCCCACAGTCAGAAGTCCATAGGAACTTGTGTGGCTTTACCAAGCGACATTACACCCTTCATAGCTATTTGTAGAAGTCATAGAGTACAGCCCACCATGTGATGTTGGTCTATTGAAGTGAGCAAACTTAAGTGTAGTTTCTGTCCTGGAGCCCTGGCTAAGAATTAATGAAGTCAGGGCAGAATGTCAGTCTTCTGTACCGTGGATCCCAACTTGTTCCACTCATTCTCTCTGCCCCTTTCTATCCCTTCTGTCTTTTTTAGCACCTGGGTGGCTTGGGAGACACTTGCGTGATCGTCTGCTTGTTATAAACATTTCTTTTTAAATGGAGTCAGTTACAAGATCAAAAAGTGAATTACAGTGGTTTTCTTGAGCACATGAAAGCGAAAACACCACTTGTTTAGAGATGGTCTTTCCAGGACAACTAAGTAAGAACTTGTTACAAATAGCATGGCTGAAAAATAGCCGTGTTAGAAGAACTGGGCTTACCTGCATGTGAAGGTTTCCAGGTTTACTGTGAAAGAGTACCACAGTATTTATCCATTCATGGCTTTACTTGACTTGTTTAGGTTTCACTTCTTGGTAGCTCTGGAAAAATGTTTTAGCAGCCAAAAAATCTGTACTTAATTAGACACACAAAAACCAGCAGACAGGAAGTCTATTTCCTCACAGAGATACTGTGTTTTGTATATTCTGCCCTAACATGAACAAGTCTACTATTATTTTCTGATGTCCCTCTTGTTTAAGATGCTCTAAGTAACATGAAATCTCCTTTTTTGTACTTCAGTTAAGAAAGAAGACTTGTCAAGATACAAGCATGCTAGACATTTCAGTATTGGATGGTTCCTTATTCCATTTGAAAAAAATCTTCTGCCTGATTTTATTTTATTGAAGTTTATCTCATTTAAAAGTATTTATATGTAATGGTGGATATGTGTGTAGGCTTAAGGGCAAAATCTGATAATGACTCTATACCAGTGCTCCCACCCTGCTCCCACCCTCATCAGTGTTCTAAGTGGTGGTTTTATTTCCTTGTTACTATGGATTAATACAAATATACAGTAATTGGAAACAGTTTAGGACAGGGGTTCTGTGTTTATGAAGTATCACATGGAAAGGGCCATCTGAGAGCTGCTGTAATACAAAAAGTCATCAACAGCAATAATATCAGCAGCCAAAAAAGGAGTTGAAGTCTTACAAGTGTTGTCGAATCTCCCAACTTAAATTTAGAAGTTGTGTGGTAAACGTAAAAGTTGTACTCAAAGAAGTGTTTTACATTACCTTAGGACTGTAAGCAAATGTCAGAAAATCTCTGAATTTCACTATTGCTTTTGATTCTGTTCAGAAAGTATTCGGATCTTAGGTGATGAATGGCTATATAACACCCATCCCCTCCAACAGAGGAAATCGCTGTGGGTTAGAAACTGGCAATATTTCTTAAATATTAAATGGAGATTAAGGTATGCAGCATGACTTACATGGCGCGACATCTATAAATAACCTACTCTCGCTGTATTATTTGTCCTTGCTTTTTTTTGGGAAGTGGGACTGGGAGGGTTTGTTGGGCTTGTTTTCCTTAGGCTAATTATTAGAATGTAATTTTTTATGTCTTTGAATATTCAACACTTGTTTGTTTTTTAAGTCCTTTCTTGTGATTGCACAGACCTTCCCACATTACTTTGAACATTTGCTCTACTTTTTCTCCTCACTCTACCCTAGTATTACCTCTTTGTTATTATATCCCTTCACTCTTTATTCTTCTGATTTCACTTTTCCTCCCACAGACCTGACAAAGAGCAAGTAGTGTATTCCATGATCATCATAAAGGGAAAACAAGAACTAAAAAAACCTTGAGGATAAGACCAGTGTGGACAGTGCTGGAACAAGAAATCTTGAAAACCTGATCCATGCCAGCAGATGTGGAAACAAAGATGAATCTCTTACCCAGATATCATCTTACTCCTTCACTATTACAAATATATCTGAACTAGAACTGGAGTTAAAAATAAAATCCCCTGAAATCACTGCACCACATTGCTTGCCTTGCTTATTAAGAGAAATCTTTTCCCTCAAACTAAAATCACCTGTTTGGTATTTTCCACCTGAAATCACAGCCTTAGGTATGTTCAAAGCAAGTCCTCTACAGCATGTGGGGCATCCCTCTATATCCCATATCCAAATGCACAGATACATTCATCTGTCAACATCGATTGTCTGTGAGGTAGCCATGTGGCTGGAAAACAGCCAGGACCCAGAGAAGGCCTGTGTTCATGGCTCCTCTGCAAGTCATCCTTGCATTGGAGTAATCAATAAGACTAGAACAGAAATAATTAGTGAAGGAGATACAGTCTTATGTCTTCTTTTATCTTATATCTGCCTGATGTAGCCAAGTGGAGATCTCTACCACATATAGAGTAGAAAGGATGTGCACATAGAAAAGTTTTGGTCTCCAAATAGTTCTTGTCAGACCAATTTGTGCTAGGTGCCATAAGTTCTCAGACTTATTCTTCTTAATATGTATTTTTTCATGTAGGAAAAAAAAACCAGTTAAGGTCATTTACTATGTTACATTCAAGTCCATGTGTAATAACAAATTCAGAAGAAAGACAAGCTCTCACTTCTTGATGGTGAGCTAGCCCTCTGCAAGGCAGCAGATAGTCTGGCAATGTTTGGGCTGAGTAACGCCCTCTCTCCATATTGTTTTTAGATTCAATGCGGGGTATGTCTGAGGAGGCTTTCAGTACTACAAAGGTATTTAAGTTTTCTTAATATCTCAAATTTTCAACATCTTTCTTTTTCCAGAAAAAGAGCTAATGCTTATTGATGGCGTATGAAAATAGAATCACTAGCCTGCCTGACAACCCTAGATCCCTCAGTGCTCTTTTATCATCACTGAAGGAAAGATTGGAGAAAGGTGGAACTTTTTACCATGTTGTTTTGGACAAAGAAGGAAAAAATATAGCTATCAAAATACCAGCAGTCTCTCTAATCCTAAAAACTTCATAATGACAGCACGGAGGAATGATGCTTTTCTCCAAAAAGAAGCACGCTCTAAAGTAATCACTCAAGATTATTTTGTGACTAAATGTATTGCAAGCCGCTCTGAGAGACCTACCTCTGTGGTATGTCTAAATTCTAGTATATTCTTTGCTACAGGCAAGATAAGTGACATGAAAAAAACAGACCCAGTGGTAACATTATTGGAAAGCAGACTCTTGTTCAAACAAGCTAGAGATTAATAAGATAGATTTTTAGTGACTAGACTCATCTCTGGCTTTTGTCTTACTTCAGTGTAAAACAGAAGACAGATAGTTTGATAGAAGAAAGTCTGGCAAAGGTAAATGGTAACAATGGAGCAAAGGAGTCATAACATTCTCCTGACGAAGCCCGGATGCCTGAATAGTGAAATACAGAGGAACGTTGATTAAGGTGACTGTCAAGCTTCTCATAGCTGCCAGCAGTAGCTATAGTATCCTTTCAAAAGCATACAACTAAGTGAATTCAGATATTTCTTTTTTTCTGCACAAAGTTCTCTAAAATGCAATAACCTGCCCTAATAGAGGGATGTTCCATTTTAACTCCTATTTACTCGGTTGTGTGAAGGTCACCTGCTTCCCTATGTTTTACAGAGCAAAAAGCATAAGTTACTTACTGTGACTATTTTTTAAGGCTAAATTTTTTGCTTGCAATTTCTACATTTTGTAGTCCTCCTGGGAAATTGAAGCCTTTCTTTGAATGAAAATATCATTCTCTGTCTTTACCATTTACAAAAAAATTGCCAGCCTCTCTGTGTCTGTACTTCAAAATAATCTGACAAAGACATTATGTCTATGTTAAATAAGCAGTAGTTTTCTTCTTTCCAATTAAATATAATATACAGTAATTGCAGGAATGTAGACTGCACAATTGTTTTTCCTAAGGATATCTTCAGGTACAGAGGTAAAGCAGTAAAAAGTGCAAAGCACTAGTTCACTGTTTTGCAAAGGCAAATTGTTGTGCAATTTTTACACCCATAAATAAAATAGATTTAAAATGTATGAACATATTTTCTGGAGAAAAGAAAATGTACATTTAATATTGGATAGAGTGCCAAAACAATGTAGGTAGAGATAATGATCTAGTTACTCAGAATCCACTTTCAGCGGAAAAAATCAATATACCTGGAGAATCTTGACTTGATCTTCAAATTACACGTTAGGTAATATTTTTTCTTGTTGATAGACATTTTTAAGGTGACGGGGAGGATATTTCCCTAGCCAAGTCATTTACATGAGTATAAGAGCCATCTTATGCCATAGATCAGACTGACTCAGCACTAATATGGATTAAAAAAAGACATTTCTTTCTTGCCCTGTAGTAGCCATTTTCATTCAAAAACTGACAATCTTGTTATTGTGTGGTAATTATTTTAATACATTCAATTATCAACAGAGACAAAATATGGAGACTGTACTTTTTAGGATGACTAATGACCGGGGTATTCCTCATCAAGTGACCTGTCACAGACATAAACTAATACAACTATTTGCTTAACATTAAGCAGAAGTACAGAATAGCAGGAGTTGTTACCTCTTTATGTAGAACATATGAATTCAAATTAGAACCCTGCTCATAAGAGCTGCACCAAATAATGTTGCTTCTGTGTGTGAGGATCATATCACACTTTAAGAAGGCTGCAAATGAATCCATAACTACCTCCCCCAATCCCTTAAATATTATTTGATATTAGAAAAATAAGACTCCTGACCTGCAAATATTTATATCTTTCCATAAACCTCTGAGTTGCTAGATCTGGGATCAGGTAACATAAATGAATCAATTCATGTGCTTAAAGCTGAACACATGCAGAAATATTTACAGTCACAAAGTCTGATATATCAGCGCTTTATTTTTAAGTGGCATAGTTACTCAAAAATTCAGAGACACACTGGGGAGTACAAAAGGGAACAAGGTATCTAACTTCCACTGAATCAAAGAGCTGGAATGCCTTTAAAAATGTAGTGGTAAAGAGAAACTTCCTGATGCCCTTTTTTTCACACTGAGCCATACCTCATTTTGCAACAGTTCCCCTGACTTCTTAACATCATGGTTAGAGAACATAGCCTAGAGAGGTCACATGGCTTTATCTTCAGCTCATCAGAAAAGGAAGAAACAGGAATGAGACCTTCCTGCCCCTTAATCTAAATATCAACCCCTGCAAGAACATCACTACTGGATGAATTCTCTCATATTTTTCCAATTAGCTGGTACCAGAGAGTTTGGTAGTTTAGGTTCAGGAAAATACATAAGCAAGTACGCCTTTCCTAGATTTCTTGGTCATGCAATTTTAAAACTTTAGAAAAAAATATAGTAGCATTTCCAGACAAATCTGTTTGATTTCCTCTGAGGTGTTTCACTATTTCTGCTTCTAATATTAGATGAAACCAGGAAGAACAGAGGCTTGCAAAAATAGGGATCAACAAGAGAAATATGGAAATTAATTGCTCAGAGCTCATAGGAGAACTGAGGCTAAGCTCAAACCTCATAACAATTGGTTGATACTCAAATTACAAGTGTAACATACATGTGGCTCCCGGGATTTTTTCCACTGGAGTAAAAATAGTAGTGCATTCAAAGGACAGTTGTAAATTTTTATGCCATATTAAGAGAAAGCTTTTGACTTCAATAACAATTGAGCAACTTTGTAGAAGATATACCTTAAAATAGCACCAGGTTTGCAAGAAGACTATAATTTGGTTTTAGCTTGCAGTCACCAGCATGGCTTTCTTTACAGAGATTCAACTGGTAGCTTACAGACATGTTTGATAAGGTAAGGGGCAAGCTAATCTGTGAAAAGAAATAGAAAACTGTTCACAGAATAAAAAAGTCATCTGAAACAGATTTAAGTATATGCAAGTTACAACAGACTCCCTTAGGCATATATAACTTGTATGCTTACAACAAAAGATAACTTAAACTGATGTTCTATTTGCCAGTTTATTGCAACGGTGCTATTTTGACTAGTATTAAATAGTCTTGACTGATGACCTCTCTAATTTGTTTGGTGCAAACACTTTCTTTCAACATCAGATACTTATTTTTTTTAACCATCTACTTATTTAAGAGAAAAATCTATTGTGGCCTGTGCAGACAATCCTGCTTTTTAATTGTGTTAAGGTTTTTCTGCATCTGCTAGACAATGCATGAGAGCGTTTGATGATGAGAGCATTGATTAACCTTGAAACATATAATCTGGTTCCCACGTTTGGTTCTAAAGGGTTTTTGGCTCTTCTTTCAAACATAATTTGCCAAAAAGCAATTACTAGGGAGTTGCCAAAAAACTTGCCTTCTGGATTTTAAATTCACTTTCTTCTTCAATATATTAGGAATCCAAGCATGCTGCTTCCTGTTTCCTATCAGTTAAATACTGCAGTAATACCAGAAAAAGAAACTGTGAATGCTGCAATTCTAGTTCATTAGAAATCGTCATATAGGGAACATCTATAAAAGCAAACGGTGCCAAGCAAATAGTCAAGGCTAATCATAGACTCTGGATTTAACAATGACATTGTTTATATCCCACATACTAGGAAAAATACTGTAATTGGGATGGATTATGTAGAACATGAGGAATGGAATAATTAATGGAATAACTGCAAAAGAACCTCCAGTCTGCTTTGCTTCTAAGTTATTTGTTTGAGACTGGTTGATTCAGTGGTAACAATGGAATACCATTAGTGTTGAATTCCTTTTATTTTTCTATGTGACATTAGTGTACACGCCTTTGCAGAGAACTTTTTAATGGAGGACGACAGTAGAAGATGCTTTCTTCTGTCTTGCTTGTAGTCAACAAGGAGCCTGCCCAGCCTGCTCAAGATTTTTGTCACAGAGTGCCTGTCTCAGCGGCTGGTCTACATAAGGGCAACCCAGAACATGTGCACTATCACTCACACTTTGCCCCAACACCTTAGACTCTCTGAGACCATCTGTGCAGCAAGGCAGGACAGGAGAGTGATATCCTGACTTCCACATTACATCCTGTTTCGGTTTTGCAGATTAGGGGATTTCTGTGTTCCTGACAGTCAGTGAGCCATCTTTTGTCAGCACTAATCAGCCCTGGAAACAATGGAAACTATACAGTGTGTTAAGACTTGCACAGGTATCTGACGCAATCTAAATGTGAGACAGTCCTGCTGCATTACCTAATATGTCTAAATGAATGTCCCATAACCCATCTTTTTACGTTGATTGTAGTAGCTGTTTCTTACATATACCTATACGTCTCCTGGTGATAAACCAGCAAATAAAGGACTTTTAAAACTGACATATTTAATATACATCCTTTTATTTAAGGACACCAAGAGTATTGAGTGGTGCTCCACAGAAGGGAGACCTGCCCTGAGGTTCAAAAGGTGAACTTTAGCATAGTGGGGATGAACTTTGCACTGTCAGGATCAAAATGCCTTGCAAAAGTGATCATACAGGTTTTAGCACAGATGCGTGTGGAATCTGATGGTCAAGGCTGGTGTGGGTGTTGGATACAGAGTAATAAGCACTGAGGCTCAGAACTGTGTTTGTCTTGTATTGATAATCACTAGTGGTTTAGCACTGAATTGACAGAGTTACACCTGGTGTGAGGAGGAAGCCTCACAGGGCCTGGAGATCTCTCCCCCTGCAAGCAGAGATGTCTTCTTGGTGAGAATTGCAATAATTAACTGTAGTGCTAAGTATCAATTTATGCTTGCTTATTGTAGTATACACCTGATTAATGGTAGTTAATATTATAGAGCTATACATTTTCATATTTGGATAACGTTTATATTTGTGTAAGACCGCATTTATCACTGGAAATTCTGAATCTATTGTATCTGTTGCTTTAAGAAATCATGTGTCTTTTTAACTTTCTGAATCTATTTCAGAGAAAGTCTCTGAGAGGACTCTAAACAGGCAAATGTTGACTTTGATAAGTGGCTACTCACATAATTCCTATTAGACATAAACCATTGACCAAGTCTGGGATTAAGACTGGATCCAGCTGCACCTAGGTTCCTCTCTGAGAAGGAGTTTAGAGAGCAAGGGGATCCTTTCTGAAACTCATGACTCAACAGGAGGGCTTCCCTTCCTCCCACCCACCTCAGCCACATATCAGACTCATACCCTTTATGTGACAATGAGAAACAAATCTTTATTTTATCTTAAATTGGCTGAGAAGGGCACAAGACTTTTGATAACCTAAAATAAAACTAATCAAAATATGTTACATATTTTGAATGGTTTTCTTGGTATTTTTGTTTTATTTTAAAGAGGATAATGGATATAGTAGATTAAAAAAACAACAAACATCCCCCCCCCCAATAAAAAAACACAAAAAACAAACATGTGGAGTTATACAGAATCATAGAATGGTTTGGTTTGGAAGAGACCTTAAAGATCATCTAGTTCCAACCCCCTCCATAGCTGTGCAATGAAACACTTAAAACGTTCACTGACCTTTTATTAATATGTTTATTAAAGATCTACATTTTGTAATGTTCCTATCTAGAAGCAGCACTTTACTTCTTAATTTAGCCAGAGTATTAAAAAAAACCCCAACAAATTAGGTATTTGATCAGGGAGACAAAACAGAAGAGAAAGCTCTGTGTGTGTGCACATTACAATTATATTATCAAGGGTTTCTGTAATGTTATTATAGGCTGTTCCAAGTTACCATGTATGAAAACAAACCACACTGATTCCAAGCCCCAAAATGAGAGAAGTTAGGGAAATATAATAAGTACAGCTGTGGCAACAATACTATTGTTAAAGTACAGGGGAATTTCATAAACAGTGAGTAAGAAGTCAAGAAGGAAATTGTTGTAGACAAAATCATTGCTAGAAAACATGAAAGCAACTCTTTTTTTCCCATCCCATTCCCTCTCCACCCTGTGAAAAGATTATCCATGGAAGGGGAAAAAAGGGTGAAGTTGTGGGTGGTGTCCGACATAAGGCCATAACACACAAAAAGTATGTGTGCTTTTTTCTCTCAGAAGAAGGTGAGGAAAAAAAATGAGCCTGGAATTACTTTTGGAACAGATATGGTACTTTCAGGTGCCATCTGTGGACCATGAGTTGGATGAAATAGGTCTATGTTAATACAAGAATTAATATGATAAAGGATATTCAACAGTCTGTCATAACTGTTGCTTGCAGCATGACATAGATGTTCCCAAGCTGGTTCTAAACTGCCTAGCTGTAAGAACTGGTGGTACTCCAGTTTCTATGCCAGCCATGTGTAACATAAGGCAACAAATATTTCAACAAACACTAATTTATCCTGCTTCTTACTGACAAAGCTACAGATGCCTTAGGGGAAAAAAAAAATGGAAAAATAAAACCTAATAAAAAGAAAGAAGTGTCACTGAGTCAACACCTGTGCTTTGGAGTGGTTTATATTCACTTTGCTTTGGTATTATGTTAAGAACTTCAGTGACGTTGCTCCTGCTTGACTTTACTGCAGAAGAATCACTCAAAGTCTGATCCTCTGATAAATACCATTTCAAAATAGATTGATTATGCAGGCTTTAACCCACACATTTTAAACTGCTTCCATGAGCCATTCAGTAATGTGATAGACAAAACCAAAAGAGATGAAACTTGACTAGTGTATCAACAAAATTTACATTGAATAAAAGATAATTTTCCATCTGCAGGGAAATTTCTTAATATGAACTGCAAACATAGGAAATGTGAGAGCAAGTGTTTCCTGATATCACTAAAACTACAGGTATATGAAAAGAGGTTCCAAATCTCACCGATTTTCACCTTACAGTTTTTAGTAGTGTCTGGATCATACACTTCAGTTGAAAGCAATTCTAGATTGTAACTTAGGAGTATGGCAGCGCTGCTGTTCTTCTCTGCCAAGATAAAGATTTTCACTATTTCTTTTGAAGTTTAAGGGTTCTTGTGGACTGGCAGGAAGCATAACACAACTTGCTGGTAATTATTTCCATTATATTAAGTTATTCCATTTTGAAATTTGCTTAGAATATATGTATTTGTTGCAGCTAGGAAAGTTTATTGAGCAAATATGCATACAGATGAGTGACAATGAAATTTTAAAAGAAAGAACTGTTCTTGTTTCTTCAGATCACTTTGATACCGTGCTAGTATTCCAAGCCAGATTCTTGAGGAGAGATGTGCAATGTCAGTTAAATAATGGCAACTGAAAGGCTGAATGGAACTTAATCCTGTAAACTGTAAGAGGAATTCTCCATGAAGATTACCATATATCATAGCAATAAGCATCATACCATAATCCTTATCTAGCATCTTATCTTTTGCAGAATCAGGTTACTTCCAGTCCCCTCAGTCAATTTACAAACTCCAATAAAATAATTTCAACCTTTTGTGATTGTGCTTTCCCTCTACTACCTTCAGCATGTTCTCTACCTTCTCCCTGCCAAAAATATTTCCTGTCCCCCAGACATACAAAACTAGAAGCAAAGAGGTTAGGTCAGCTGTGAGGGGATTTCCATGGAATCAATTAAGACTTTCTGGCAGCATGAAGGCAGACACTGTGGGATGTGATGGGACTCACTTCACATAGAGTTTTGACCTCATCCAGTTTCTGAAAGTACTCTTTGACCTCCAGCCCAGCACCTCTATTGCTACTGCTGCCCAGAACTTTTGAACATACAGTTCCCAGACAGACCAGGTGCACAATGAGAGCTTTTTGCCTCCCTTTGGTACCGGAAACTGAGGGTTCAGTGGAAACCCAGAGCAACAATTAACACTACTAATTTTTCTGACATGACTATAAATGGCTTAGGGCCAGACATAGCATCAATTCTGTTATTGCCAACTACTAAAACCAAATAAATCAACCACAATTCACTAGCTTTCTCGATTCTTTTTCTGAATTACATTAGTGCATTTTGAGTTTTGAGAGAGTATTTGAGAGAATTCAGCTGGATGCAGAACAAGATTTGTTTTGCTGACATAATTTATTTGGATTTTTCAAGTGCTTTTGACAGTATACCTAATGGGAGGCTAGTAAGGAAACTAGGAATTTGTAAGGTGGGAGCTGTAGTTGCGTTTCAATCACAAAATGGCTAAAAGGAAACAGAATAGAGTAAAATGGCCAGTTTTCAATATGGTGGTGGTTAGCAGCAGAAAACTGTAAGACCAACAGAAATTCACTAGACTCATTAATGTTTTGGAAAAGGAATTAATCAGCATGGTGGCAAGATCTGCTGTGGAACTATTTTTTTAACAAGTAACATTTATTTAACTGTGCAGTTATTTAAGTTAGTCAAGACAAACCTAAGCAATTAGGCAGCACAATGGCAGAGGAAGTTCATGATGGAAAATTCAAAATAAGGTGTGTTGGAAGGATATTACTAATTCACATTGTTGGATTTTGAATTAAAAGTAACCACCCAAGAAAATGACCTGTGTGTCACCTTGGAGAGCTTAATAAAAACATCTGTTTAATGTGGAAAGGCAATCAAAAGTGAATGAAATGTTAGCATGGATAAAGAAAGGGGTGGGGTCCCACAGAACCTTCTCTGGCCAGGACTGCCCAGGATGTACAGTGAATCAGTACACTTTCTCACTCTGCTGCGCAATTCCTAGGATGAGCTGGCTGGTCCCCTGGAGGAGAGGAAATTGTCAAGTACCTTTGACATTGCTTTTCGTTCTCTGCCCCCGGTTTTCTCCAGAAGGCTTTCCTGTTGCTGAGAACCAGCTGTTAATAGACTTCTGTTGCTGGAAAGAAAGAGAGTTCATAAAGTAAACCCACCGAAATATAGCCATTTAACAACATATAGCATTTCAAAACAGATGAATAACACAATATTCACTTAAAAATAACAATAAAAAATCAAGGAGAGTTATTTAGTTCAATTTCTTGAAAATTGGTCTAAATGCAATGTCTAATGCTCCCAATTACAGAGTCCAACATTTCTTTTCTTTTAATTCTCAAATAAACCATAATTAAACAGTATATAGGCTCAAAAGCTAGAAATATTTACTATTCTGCGAAGAAAGTTTATTTACCACAGGGCAGCAGGGCTTACTACACTCTAAAAGCCTAAATTAAAAACATTAAGCACCCACAATACCCAATTAATCATCAGGTTTTGAGCGTGGGAGTTCTTTGCACCTCCTTATAAACATAATCCCATTGTAGTAAAACATTCCATTGCCTCTACCTTAACACACTATTCAGCATGTAAAATCTTATTCTCTTTGCAGTAAAGTGATGCAGAGTGGGGACTGGAAGGACTGATAGAACCAGACGTGTCAAATTTACAGCATGAGGGAGAATTCAAACTTTGATTGTCTGCAATTGAAAATGCATTTTTATTTCCTTATATAATCCACTTTACAGAATAGTAAGTGTTCTGTACATATCTGAAAACAGATAAACCAAAATAATGCTGAACTGCAGCAAAACAAGAAAGCAGCTGATCACAATGCATAGGGAAACCAAACCAAAACTAAGATTATCTATTTACAGATCTTGTTGGAAACAGAAAGAAAGAAAGAAAAGACTGAAAAGAAAACCAGATTTATTTATTTTCTAGGATTGCTTTTTGCTAGTCATACAGGTCAGGTTCAGGTATCTGAAGAGAGACAATCTGAAATATTTTGTCCCTTTAGCAAGGAAAGTCAGGGAGAGGGAAGGACGATATCTTAATACATGGGAAGGAGAAGAACAGGGGCAAAGTTGTGAGAGCTTGGAAGAAGGAGGAGAATTAAACTGGCCTCTGACAGGAAGGAAAGAGACACTGGTAGATACTGGTGAGGTCTAGGGACAGTAGAAGAAGAAATTGATAAGCAGACATTCTCATCAACTCGGAACTGCAACTGCCTGAAGCTACAATGAAAGTGCTTAGTGGGAAAGCTGGACTTTGATATTCCCAGTCTACCTGCATGTAGACAAGCAAGAGTAAAGGGAGTAAGAAGAGCTGGAGAACTGTCCAGTGAATATCACCTGGGCGTTTCAGAAGCTGTACATGGAAATTAAGTCAGGGATAAAAAATTCCCAGAAGAAAGCAAAGATACTGGGACTGGAAAGAGGAAACTGCAGCATATAGCTGAGTGGAACCAGAAATCACCAGGCATCATGTTGTTGATTTTCTAGAAAAGTATGTATTATTGCTGGTTGTGCTAGTTCACCTAGACAATGGTTAGTCATCCTGCAATCAATTATTACTCTGTCAGTTTACAGAGGTCAAAGCAGTACAGCAGATCTAGATTCCAACACTGCTGACATTTCACATGCTGCCAGAATACAGTAATTTTTTTCCAGTTCATTTCTTAAAACATTAAGAAAAAATAAAACATTACATGAGAATTATGTATTATGGTCATAAAGTCAAATGTTAACATTTATCAAAAGCCCAAACTAGAATTATTTGTGCAACCTTAATTTGGCCACCACAAAAATAGTCATAATATCATCTTTAATTACATAGTGGAAGATTTATTTATACAAAAGATCCCAGAATTTTTTTTTCAGTATAATGAAAATAACTTTAGCTATAGCAGAAGTCCAAGGCAAAGGAAGTCATAAGGCAGAGAACGTAGAGAGAGAGGCATACAAGATCACATCATCGTTGAAAACTTTTAACTTTGATATCTTTGTGCTTCAGTTCTCTACCTATAATACTGTTTTCCCTGAGACTGTCTTGTGAAAATAATACCACAAACATTTGTGAAGCATTCAGAAACTGCAGACATGAATATTAAAGCCAGAGAAAAATGCACAATTCTGTTTTTTACATCATGGATCCAACAGTCTGCAATGAACAGGGCATGAAATCACACACTGAGAAAAAAAATCATTACAGATGCTCCATGCCTGTTCATTAACTGAAGACTCTCCACCCTGTGTACTCAATGAGACAAAGAATTCCCTGAAAAAAATAAAAACCAGTATGTTCTTTAATCTCATTATCTCAATGAATATATAAAAGGTGACCCAAAATTCTGACAGTCCCTTAGTTTTAATACTTTATGATTTTACAATCCTACATGATCTTTTAAGCCTTTTAACTCAATTTTATGTGTGTGAAAAATATGTAATAACTGGTTTTGTAACAAAGAAAAATGGACACTTGATGTTGAGTGACTTGATTAACTATCAATCTATTATTTGCACTCTATTTTTCATTAAAAACACAGAAGAACCTGTGGTAAAGAAAATTCCCAAAGATCTACTTATCTTAGAGCTCCTTGATCCTTCTCAGTCCTTTTATTTGTTGGGGTATGGGATGGAAATTATGCTGGTTCCATCGATCTGAGAATGAATCATGACTGTATGTCTATGATAATACTGCTGGAATTCTCTTCCAAGTTTCACTGACTTTCATATCACACAACAGTCATGAACACTACTTTTGAATTGCTGTCTTGTGTCCTAATTTGCTTTTCCCAGAATGTCTTGTGTGAAATTCACTTCCTTCCCCTTAAGGCACTATGATGGGGGACAATATTAGAGATCTGCCTTGTCATCTTTCCAGTTCAGTATGAATTTGAGACTGTTGGGTCAATGGGAGTAATAAGATCCAGGTACTATTTCTAGGATGTTATCAGTTTATTACTTCTCCAACCATCAATGCAGTGGTGTCTTGCCAAAAGCCTGGGAAAAATGCAGAAGGATGGAAGTCTTGCTGATTCATCAAGTGCAACTGAGATTAAACTGATGGCATGGTTGGGCACAGTAACTGAATTGTAAAAACATTATATCCTTCATTGTTTCACTATTTTTTACTTAAGTTTGCAAATCTGTGGTTGTTTTGGATACCAGCAGCTCTCTGATCATGTAGCAGAAGCTACAGAAAATGCTCTACTGTCTGTGCTTGGAACATTGTTGTTATGATCCTTGCTTTCATACTTCAGGACTCCATTACTTCAAAGTGAACTATACAGGGTGCAATTTAAATTCCTACAAAACACAGAATACCAAAAGAAGAGCTGCTATTGTTAGTAGCAATGTATGCCCCTGGTGTTCCTTGCTGTGAAATGGTTCCTAATTGAGATGAAAGAAATTGGTTTTGTCTCTAAGGTATTGTGAATGAGTCCTGAGTGCTTGGGTTCTTGTAGCCTGACTAAACACATTGTCTCTTTGTGCCAAGACACCAAAGGTTGTCTCAGTGGAAATACTCTAACTAAATCCTTTTTGACTTGAAAGTCAGGTGGCTAGCCACAGAGTATCTTCTGTTAGCACGCTTCTGCTTTGGAATGACCTATTTTCCTCTTCCGCTGACCTCCACTGTCTTCTTGAAGTAGCATGCAGCTGGCTGCCACAGGAATGGAATTTCAATAGAGATTTGGGACTTCACTTTTATTTGTATAACTTATGACAGGGATAGCCAGAGACTTCAAAGTTTTCCTTTCCTGCTTTTTTATAAGTCTTATTAAACACAAATGTTAAAGATACCTGTGAAACAGAAGATCTCTAGCCTGTGTGACTACATGAGCATCCCCAGGCAATGGAAGGTGCAAAACCAATTTCATACTGCAACCTCACGGATCAAAAAAAAAGGGTGAAAGAAATCCTTCTATAGGGAGAGAATACCACTGTAGAGATTTTTTCTTCTGTCATTTCTTTCCTTGGACCAATAATACCCTGCATAGTTATGAAAACCTGCACTTGTTATTTCATCACTTACGAGCAATGTAGTAATTCCAAACTCATGTTTATAAAACTGTTACATCCCTTCACCATCTGTTTTCAATATATATGAGAACTAGATTTATCTTTGTTGTCTAGTGCAGTTTGGCAGTTTTACTTAGGATTAAAATCTCTATTGAATACACAGTTTTGATGTTCTCTCTGACATTTTGGACCAATACATTGAAGCTCACCTGGAAGTGATACATCCTTGGTTTATAGCTGAGGAAGATAAACAACTTTTTGAATTTAGTGAAGTTCATTACATTGATTGACCAGAAGATTTAATTATCTTATTTTTTTGTCCCTTTTTGTTCTACTGTTTTCCTGTTACAATTACAGTGTCAGAATCCATTTTATGGTGGCTGAGCAAGCTGTCTTAGCTATATTTTCTACAACACTATGAATCAGCTGTTTTAACCCTAAGCTAACCTTGTACAAATACGTAAGCAGAGATTTGCCACTACCTATAGAATTATTTCAAAGTAGAAATACATTGTAGAAATTAATGGAGGCTGGAGGATCTGAGGTAAACTGAAGAGATCTGATTACTTGAGATTTTATGCAACTGGAAGTTAAAAGAAAAAAAGCAATTTTGTCTTCAGATACCGACAGATTTCATCATACTGATGGTTATTATTTCCAAAAATATCCAAAAATTACACTAACTTTAGCTCTAGTTTTCTCTACCCACATAAAGTTTTCAAATAATATATTCATGTAGGTATATTCTTCTTTTCCTATCCCATTCTTTTATTTACTTTTTTTTTACTAGCCTCTTTGTTACTGTGTGTTTGTCAGATTGGCTAGGTTTATAATCTCTATGGGATAAATAAGCAGAATGTAAAGAGTGTTTGCTTCAACATGACTTGTGCCTTCCAGCACAATTACAGGTCTGAGATTGAAAAGACAATTCATGTCATGTTTAAAAATCAGACAAGGACAGCCTACATATTAATTGATGAAGGCTGCATGAGAAGCTCAAAAAAGTAGATAATTAGACACAAAAGAAGTAAGACTGAATTTGGTTTAACATACTGTAACACACTTATGTGATTACTTTTGTAACTGCCTGGGATACGTTCTGACAGCATTTCCTAGTTCTGATTTGCTCCTTACTTAGACAAAACTCCCACTAACTTCTCTTCCATAGTATTTTTTCTAACTATAATTTAAGTGCATTATCTTTATGTTGTTTTGTATGGACCACACAGAACATCTTCTTACTCATTTAGTTTCAGGAGATAATGTATTTCATATTCAGAGACAGGTAGAGCTGTTACAGCCTAAACATGAAAAAGGATTAGAAACTTTATTATACTCATTACTACTTCACCGCACAACTTTATACTTCCTTAAATAACAATGTTTCTTTTAAAATGGAGAACTGCTTTCATTATATCCTTCTGACAAGTAAGTATATAACCATATGATGGCAGCAATATGCTTAAATATGTGAATTCCAATATGCAATATGTTCTAACTTGTCTAAAAAGGAAAGATATGACTCAAACCAGTGTTCTGAAGAGTAAGACTTGCAGCAGTCAAATATCATGTTCAAACTGAACCTTTTACAATTTTTGACTACAAAATAAAGATCGGCTACAATTTTAGTTGTTGAGTGCAATTCTAATGACTTCAGTCATGCATTCCAAGGACATTTTCACCTCTTTAAATGCAGAGATAATAATTTAACATCAAAGTCTATCTTACAGACATGCAGTTCCCAGAGATCTTCAGGGGAGTCATACATATACAGGAAAGGACTGATCATTTTATTTCCTCAATATTAGATGCACATTGTTACCACAATAGGTGATCTAGATGCCATGGAATTATCTTTTGCAGTTCCCCTTCCCACGGTAACTGAAGGAAGTCTATAATACGCAGCAGTATTAAACTGAGATGATCTAGAGTGAGAAGATGCTGGAAATTTTAAAAGAATTTACCCTGTTGACCTAGATCTCTCCAAAATTTATTTTTAAAAACCTGATGAAAGTGAACGAATACTAAATACGATCCAGAATGGAAGAAGATATAATAAACATGCCATGCTTGATAAACTGTTTACAATTAGTTACCAGAGAATTCTTCAATTACAGATGGTATGAAAAATAGGAATATGTATGTGTGGACATACAATCTTGTCTATAAAGATTGGATGTATAATTACAGCATTGGCACAGAATAACTTTTTTTGTCATTACCTGAAACTATAGGGTTTTCTTAGCTTGCAAAATATTTAATTGGCTTCTTCAGAAGTTGTAGCATGGCTATATAGTCTGTACACAAGGGAGAGATTTTAAGACTGAAAATATAAAAAACAATGGACATAATATTTGGCAGGATAAGAGGACACTGGAAAACTCTTCTCTTATCCCTCTGATTATAATTTATACTAAACTTGTTCTCAGGGATAGTTTTGCTAAAATTTTAGCAACCATACATTTCTATCCAGTGAATTTGAGCTGCAAGGATTTCGGGGTGGGGGGGAATGTTGCAGGGAAAGGAAGTGGCATGCCTATAACTTGGACAATGAAGTATTTTTTAGATAAATACCGATAAGGCCAACCAAGGGCATGTCTAAATGAAACTTGGGCTCCCTCTAGGCTTAAATTTAGATTAAAGATTAATGTAAATCAGAAGGTGAAGCTTCAGTCCTCTCTAGCACCTGCTGTATAACTCCAAATAGGCCTAAAGGGGCAGAACAGCATTTAAACAACTTTAAGGAAACTAGGTTGTACAACTTTACACCTCTTTTTTCTTTTTTTTTTTTATTTTAACTTGCTCTCTCAAACTTTTTCTACTAATCTTTAACTAGTTTGTGGTTTTATCAAACAAGGACGATTATTTCAAAAACAAACCAAAATAAAATTAACCATCCTTTCACTGATTTGATTTCCAGATAAAGAAGCAATTTTAATCAATAGATTAAACAGATTACAATAGATTGTAACATCTTAAGAATGTTAGAACGCAATTTCTTAACCAGGGATCCTAATCATTTCTGGAAACAGCATAGAATCTAAGTTTCATCTATTTGTGGTAGGAGATCCTATATGGTGAAGATCAAAGATATTTTTAAAAAGGACAAATAACCATTTGGTCTGTATGGGTCTGTGAATTAAGAAAACCAAACAGTTTTTTGTTGTTCTTTTTTTAACAGATGGTTTCTTACAGATAATTTTGAGGATTGTCCTGGTTTACTGAGACAGAATCAGTATCTTAGACAGAATCTTAGAATCAGTTTTCTACTTAGTAAAAATGCATTTCTAAAATGTCTTCAGCACCCCTTTTTAGTGGGAACAAAGGGGGAACAAAGATATTTTGTTTTATTTTTTGGCCAGCACTGGTATGTGGTGATGAAGGTCTTGAGATAAACAGATGCAGAGGATGAGGGAAGCAGAAACCCAGGGCATTTGAACCCAAGCAGACCTCAAGCTCGTCAATGAAAATTATTCCATATCATAAACATCACGCTCACTATAAACTGCGGGGTTTGCTGGGGACAGGTCTCCTTTTTCGATGGCTGCCATTCTGCTCCCAGGGCCTACTTGCCCACTATATCAGCTAAGCATAACTCTGTATACTTGATGCTAAAACTGTTATTAATACTGCGGTTCATTATATTTTTTTATTAACTGTTTCTATTTCAACCCATGGGTCTTCTTTCCTTTTTCTGATTCCTTTCTCTAAGTGGGGAGGAGTCATCAGGTGATAGAACAACTGCCTACCCCACAACAAGGACACATCTGTCTTGTATACTTGCATGGCCATGAAAAAATGCAATTCAGAAAGAAATGGAGAAGAGCAAAATTTTGTGGCTTATGAATGAGAATTTCAATCCATGAAGGTCCTGACGACCATGCTGTGCCTTGTTCTTGACAAATATGCTTTTATGTATCTATCAGGAACTGAACACTGTGTGTATATTGAATACTAGTGATGTCTAGCCATTGACCAACGGGTTCCACCTAATAGGTTCCTAACCTATGATGTAAAACACTAACCAAATATGATGTTCCTAAAAAGAAATTAGTAGTGAATTTCAAAGAATCTAAATGATTTTCAGTAAAACTTTCAGATTTTAAGTATTTGTATAGGTTTTACAACTTAATGTTTAGTTTCAATGTGAGTTTACAAGCAAACAGAAAATAAAATAAGCCCAGAGAAATTTCTCATTTCATTAACCTCTTCCACATTAATGTTATTTTATATAAGAAAGAGAGATATGTCATATTTTCCACCTCCCATATTTGATTCTGCAAGTTGCAGTTCAAAAGACCAGAGCTCAAAGTCTTTCTAAATGAGATGTACTTGTGTAGAATAAATACCCTGAATGAAACAACAACTTGTAGATTCATTTCCTATGCCTAAACCTCACCTATCACCATCCTCACCCTTTTTCATGAGCCTTACCCCTTAATTTGAAACATACAGGCAGCATTTTCTTAACATACGGAACATTCTGAAAATAGATATTGTACATGATCAGATCTCATGCTGATGAGCTTTCTAAAAAAAAGAAAGAAAAATCTGTAATATTCACCTAAGCAATTTCCTATTATTATCACAGTCCCATTTTATTGATGTCAAAGCTAATAGCATGAGTAGTCTTTGACCAACAAGTGCTCTATCAGAGAATACCATGTATCAACTAAAACTAGAAAAGGCAGGACTGGAGAATCTGCAGAGAACATAATTGACTAGACTGCAGCAATGCTTGGCTTGCTTGCTTCCATGAGCTCTTCAGTCAGCCACTCTAGATCATCAGCTAATACTCCCAGCTTCTCCTGTTCTTTATATTTGTCTTTTCAGAAATCACAGAACTGACAACTAGCCCATTTACATTGTTGGCCTTTGGATCAGGACTCACATGTAAAGGCAATTTATTACAGATGCCAGTAGTACTATCTAAACTGAATAATGCCTATATAATAAGATACGATTTCATTGACATTATCAAACTTTCACTTCGATATTTAATGAAAACTTAATAGGTGCTCTCACTGTATTCAAATTCTTCCTTTGTCTTGACCTTTTCTCCTTAGAATATTACTTCTACTTTTCAGTCATTTACCATATGAGATAAAATCCACTTAGAGTTCACACAAGACTCAAATACAGTTTCTGCTGCTCCTGTTTTCATTTTATTTAGGTTTATTTTTCTAAACCACATGTTACCTTATACCTTGCCAATGTAACTCGTTTGGAAAGAACGTATTAATTCAAACAATGTTTGTTTGGAGGAACTCTCTGATAGTTTTCAGCTGGCTAAACACACTTAGATAGCATCCTGTTGGTTTCTAAGACAGAAATGAAAGGTTGATATGCTTACCAAGTGACAGCTTTGATGCAGTGTCCTTACAATATATGAGTACTTACAGTCCTATATTACTAGTGATAGCTTTTTCTCAGGAGTCCTTCAAGTGCCAAAGTTCATGCAGTTCATGTTTATATTCAATTAAAACCTCAACTAAAATATTTGCAGACAAATGCTGCATTCTCAATCTCTACGGAAGCCATTCAGACACATCTTCCGCACAGATAACAGGGTGGGCTAAGTAGACAATTCTATGGCAAATTAGCTCTACTGCTGTTTATTTTGGTAGAAAGTAGTTGCTAAAATTGTTTTCATGCATCCAAAATTAGATATAACTTGATAACATGCCCACTGAAAACATAAAGCAGGTTCAGAAAAGGAAACTGCAATTCAGATTTTTTTTTAAAGCATTTTATAATTTAAGGCTTGATTATTTTGTTTTCCAGGAGAAACAAAAAGCTAAATGTGTCATATGCAAAACCCAATGAAATTCAGTGTGCTTCTAAAGGGAACCTGAAATTCTAGTAGCTAAACATAATTATTCATAACCGCGTTTTGATAGTGTTATTCTCTTTTACTACTCCTGAAAGACTTTTAGAAGCAATCAAGGAGAGTAATTACATACAAATGAATGTTAAATACATTATGAATAACAGTATACCTCTTTAGCATTTTAGTCTTTCCCCTCTCTTTGAAAAAAATTATTTTACTAGTGTTGCAGCAGCATATTTTGTTATCTATCTTAGTTCAGATAAAAATCCCTAGAGTTTAGCTAGAAAATGGTCTAACAGTATAAAACATCTTTATTATGGCACACCCAACCCATATATCAAATGTTTGGTTTTCTAGCTCTCTATGAGAATAGCACTCCTTCAAAGTCATTTATAATGGAAACACAATCAAGGATAAATAAGCATTTTAAAGTGTAAGTAGATATAATCATTATTACAGCACTATATTATTTGCTGCTAAGCCACTGATACTTCAGGTTGATCAGGGCAGCATAACCAGCTGGTTACTAATTAATCATAATTAATGTTATCTGGGTTCCATGCTGTTAAGACAAAATAATTACGGAAAAAACATCAGTTCTAGTATCATTAGCCAACACATGCCTGTCTTATATGTCAAATGTCTTATCCTATTTATAAGTCTTACATTGAATAATAGCGGTTTTTTTAAGGATTGTGAACAGGATATTTGCTTTCCTGTAAAGGAAAAGGCCTCTTTTAGCTATCCACCTCTGTAATTTGTTTTTAAAAGTGAAATTTAAGATAAGTAGTGCAAATGATACAGAAAATGAGTAATCTGAAGAATCATCAATTTCAATAGAGTAAGATTATTACTAATTTCTGGAAATTATATGCAACTTCTCACTAAAAATCCTGCCTTATGCCTTTGAGAGTTATCTGGGAATGTCCATGGTATGACTATTCTAATGTGATAATTCCCCTCCATCCAAAGCCCTGATAAAAAGCCATAATTACCACTGACAATCTTTCACAACCAGACACTATCTACAGTCACACATAATTCATGAGGTTTTTCTTCTCTCATTTCATCTTTTGGTTCATCAAAGAATCATAACTGGCAATGTTGATATAGTCTCATAATTTGTTTCAAGAGAATGTGTTTAATGAATACCTTTTTTAAAAAAAAGAAAAAAAGAAGTAAATTTTGACTGAAGAGAAACTTCAGGCAAACCTCAGGATATCTATTGGACAAAAGCCAAAATCAACCCATCCTAAATAAAATGGAATCCTTGAGAATCCCTTCCCAAAACTAAGAACAAGTTTGGTCCTGTGTTCCTGGATAGATTCTATCAGTACTATGTTACTCTCATAGCTTCTTAGAGTACTTGCTGTAATAAAGTAATAGACCTGAAATGTGTCAGTGGACTTCAGAATGACAGTCATCTCCTAAATTAAGGATGTTTCCTGTCAGTAGCCTGTGTTCTAGAGCATAAACCTTCCTGATTCCTTAGGATACATCTGCACTATCATGTTTGCACAATCTCAAGCTTAAAATTTAGTTCCTGTAACACCTTTATTATCTACATGTTAATGCATGTTCAGACTCAACTTTAGCATCTGTCATCTTGCTCACCAGCAGAGAAACTCTGTTGAAGAAGGAACAAGAACAAAAGATTGACATCAGTTTTATGCTTCAGCTCTATTGTTACGGAAGGTAATGGACATGGCTGAATTAAGTTGTCCCAGCTCCAGTCCCCTAAATGTGTATCAGATTACCATGTCCTTTGCCATGACTCAATATCAACGTAATCTCAGTGTCCTGCTAAAAATCTGTTAGGCATGAAACACACATTTGCTTCCTAGAGGAGACCTTATGTAATTACATAGCTATTATGTGAAATGGGTTAGTAAATAACAATATAGAAGGGGGTTGTATGGGCCTAGGAGAGAAATAAAATTCCTGCAAATAGTTAAAGGAAGAGAAAGTTTTCTTCTAACAAATCTCTAACCAGCATACAAAGAAGGCCATAGAGGGAATATGACTCCAATCTGAATGCAACAGAAGAATACAACTACAAGTTTAAAAACCAATGAATTTATACTTGTATATATGGAATCTCAATTAGCCCTGCAGGAACACACTTGCCTGTTCCATGACAAACAGACTGGATGTAACCTACATGGCATAATTATCGAGCACCTGTGATTCACTTGCATAACTGCAAGTGAAACAGGCAAGTTAGGCCACAGTCTCCATGATGCATTCAAGGTGTGAGGCCATAGGGCATCAGTCCCTAACGTGCCAGCCAGAAGGTTGATTTTGGAAATCCCCTGGCCACAGATGTGTCTCTTACACATTCTTCAGTTGCAGACCATTACTGAAGGTCCTGTAGATCAAACCTGGCTGAGTACACAGGCATAATGTAGATGTTTGCAGTGTTGAGCACAGATAGAGGTTCTGTCATGAAACGTGCAGCACATATGGAAGAACTGGCAAGTCCAAGCTTCTACTGTTGAAAATTCTCTAACTGTTTGACCCTAGGATGAGTCTAAGCATAAGCTATCAGGGCAGTCTGTGCACAAATCCAGAGGTTGTACTGTTGCAGAACTTTCATATCTCTGAGAAACACTCAAAAATACAGACATATTAGAAGGGTACTGTAAAAGAGAATAAGTATCATACTATAGAAAACAGGTATTTAAACAACTATCTGATTAAAATTCCCATCATTAAATACCCTTGTTAATTTCCTTGACATGTACCTGAAAATGAATCTTCTATAATTCTAGTTAGAATACCATTATTAAATAAAAAAGCTCACAAAGTAAACCTGAGTGAATAGAAAATGTAAACAGAAAAGGAATTCACATTTTGCTTCATAAACAGGTGTTTAAACTATGTAGAAGAACACTTATAATAATGTTATCGGAATTTTAAAAAAGATAAGCACACTTATTAGAGTAAATTAGGTTTATCCACACCATGTCTATGGAGTGTGAAAAGTTAGGTGGTTGTGAGTCTTACAGTCTGTGGGGTCAATCTTGCCCCTAGACACATGTGTGTGTGTCATTTATCTGCGACGATGCTAGCCAACACTTGCTGATTTTAGAAAGTATGTGCACACAACTGTGGGCAAGACTGAACAGTGACTCTTCAATTTGGTTTTTCCTCATACAAATGCAAACACTATTTGCAATCTGATTCTAACTAACAATAGAGTCATTCATTCATTTTCTAAGAGATGAGCAGAAATCCCCTTCCTTTAGCAATACACAGACATTTAACAGTAACTAAACATTTTAGGTGATTATGTGCTACAAGATCTGATTCTGTTTTACTTAAGACTCAAGACCAGTTTCCATCTCAAGTATGGGCCACAAAAACCACTATGCTGTATTACTTCCTCAAGAGCATTGAAAGAAGAAATCTTCCATCCATACCTGTAAAGAATGCAGTGAAGCCATTTTTCACAATGAAGAAAACTTCAGGATTGGCCTTATACTTAGCTCATAATCTACATAACAGAAAAGTACCATAGCAGTGGCAGCAAACATAGTCTTCTCATGGTATGAGTTCACTATTACATGAAACTTCTTAGTGGTCCCAGTTAATAAAAGAAGACTTGTGAAACAGTGCTTCTCAAGCTACTGGCAAAACTCTTGCTAATACAGCCCAATACGCAGTTGGCATTTTTCTCCACAGGAGCCTACTATTGGCTTATGTTCAATTTGTTGTCCACCAGGACTCCCAGGTCCTTTTCAGCACAGCTGTTTCTATGAGATTCTTCTTTAAGAACAGAGGCAAGAGGTACAAAACCATGACTTTTTTTCAGACAGCTGCTACCAGGGTGTTTCTTTTGTGCTGGAGAGAATCCAAAGAAGAGCAACAAAGCTGGTGAAGGGTCTAAAGCACAAGTCTTACATGAGCAGTGGCTGAGGGAGCTGGGTTTGTTTAGTCTGGAGAAAAGGAGGCTCAGGGGAGACCTTATCACTCTACAACTACCTGAAAGGAGGTTTCAGTGAAGTGGGTGTTGACCTCTGTTCACAAGTAACAAGTTACAGGACAAGAGGAAATGTTCTCAAGCTGCACAAGGAGAGGTTTAGCTTGGATATCAGGAAAAATTTATTCACTGAAAGGGTCATCGAGCATTGGAACAGGGTGCCCAGGGAAGTGGTGGAGTCACCATCCCCTGAGGTATTTAAAAGACATGTAAGTGTGGTGCTTAGGGAGATGGTTTAGTGGTAGACTTGGTAGTGTTATGTTAAAAGTTGGACTGTGATCTTAAGGGTCTTTTCCAACCAAAATAATTCTATGATTCTTTGACTAGCTCTATCTGGTCTTATACACAATTATTAACAGCTGGGGATATTAGGTACACTACCTGGCAGGCATCTTCCAGTTTAGTTTCATTCAAAAGGAATTCAACTCATGTGTTCCAAGACTATTCCGTGAAGTGACTTGAAGCGCTGCAAGTGTGGACAATGGAGAGATTCACTTCAAAAGCACAATCCTGACCTAAACTAAAATGCTAATATGGACACACCTATAGAATTCTCAGAACCATAAGGGAATGGAAATTCTATGATCTTGACCAGGTGCTGGAAGCAAACCTTGTAGCTTCAAATACATTCCACGAGAATCATTAAGGCCTGAAAAATATGAATAGGCTCTCACAGATTGGTATGGAAGACCCCAGTGATTTTTATCTCTAGCAAAGGACCTATCTCTGTAATGATACAACTCTGAAGTTCCATTCAAGTCAGAGAAGCGGCAAGAAAAAGATTCTGGATCTTGGTGATATAAATAAGAATCTGGTGACTCTAAAGCTGCTTAAAGTAACCTGTAAAGGCCATCTAGTCCAACTCCTCCTTGCAATAACCAAGGACATTTTTTACTACATCAGGTTGCTCAGAGCCCAGTCCATCCTGACCTTGAATGTTTCCAGGGATGGGGCACCTACAGCCTGTCTAGGCAACCTGTTCTAGTGTTTCACCACACTCATAATAATTTTTTTTTTCCTTACATCTAGTCTGAATCTACCCTTGTCTAGTTTAAAACCATTAACCCTTGTACTATTGCAACAGGCCCTACTGAAAGGTCTGTCCCCATCTTTCTTATAAGCCCCATTTTACTGAAAGGGCACAATAAGGTCTCCCTGGAGCCTTCTCTTCTCCAGGCTGAATAACCCCAACTCTCTCAGCATTTCCTCATAGGTGTTCCATCTTTCTGATCATATTTGTGGCCCTCCTCTGAACCCACTCCAACAGGGCCACTCTTTTCCTGTGCTGAGGGTTCCAAAGCTGGAGCCCCTTGCCTCCAAGTGGGGTCTCATGAGAGTGGAGTAGTGAAGTAGAACTGCTTCCCTTGATCTGCTGGCCACATTTCTTTAGATACAGCCCACGATATGGTTGGCTTTCTAGGCTGCGAGCACACATTGCTGGCTCACATCTGTTTATTCATCCACCAGTAACCCCAAGTCTTTCTCTGCAGGGTTGCTTTCAACCCCTTCATCTCCCAGCCTGTATTGATACCAGAGGTTACCCTGACCCAGATGCAGAACCTTGCACTTGGCCTTGTTTAACCTCGTAAGGTTCACATGGGCCCAGTTCTCAAGCCTGTCCAGGTCCCTCTGAATGGCATCCCACCCCTCAGGTGTGTAAACCATACCACTCAGCTTGATGTCATCTGCAAATTTGCTGAGGGTGCACTTGATCCTATTGTCTATGACATTGATGAATATATTAAACAGTACAGTTTCAAATATGGACACTTGAGGGACACCACTTGTCACTGATCTCCATACAGACACAGAGCCATTTACCACTCCTGTCTGGATGTGACCAGCAAACCAAATCTTTATCCGCCGAAGAGTCCACTCATCACATCTGTATCTCCCAAATTTAGAGAGAAGGATGTTGTGGGGGATCATGTCAAAGGCCTTACAGAAGTCCAGATAGATGACATCTGTAGCTCTTCCCTTGTCCACTGATACAGTCACTCCATCATAGAAGGCCACTAGGTTGGTCAGACAAGACTTGCCCTTCATGAAGCCATGCTGGCTGTCTCAAGTCACTTCCCTGACCTCCATGTGTGTTACAATAGCTTCTAGGAGGATCTGGTTCCATGATCTTCCCAGGCACAGAGGGGAGGCTGACAGGTCGGTAGTTCCCAGGGTCTTTCTTTCTACCCTTTTTAAAAATGGATGCAGTGTTTTCCTTTTTCTAGTCACTTAATACATAATCTACAAAATTATTGTCAAGAGAAGGGTCATTAGTGTTCTAGAAGTCCATATTGCACAAACTAGCACTACAATAAGCAACACTGATTCCCTTGAAGCAATCTAACTAATATTGGGCAGTCTTAGACATGATTTTGTATGAGATACAGAAACTGTCTAACCAATACATAGATGATATTCAGATAGTCCTCCTGAGGTTCTTAACCTGTCCCTCCACCCAAGCATTCTAAAAGTCTTGAGGATGTCACTATGCCACATTACCTGTGCCTCATGCACTTATATTTTTTACACTTACAGGTAGTCTGCCAATACTGAAGCACACTCCTATGGAAATATCTGGTTATGGAGATCAAAAATTTTAAATAATAGTAATATCAAACAGTAGAAATGAGCTAGGATTCTGAAAGCACAATAGAAGAATCTAAGAGATAGAGATGTATGTAGGGGAAAAACCACCACAAGCAAAATTGTCCTCAGATTAATACTGTTGTGTAGTGTGAAAAAGACTGCTTGAATTTTGTGGCCAATCAACTTTGTTCTTTTAGAAAATGAGTGATATCCCTGCATAATGTTCCACCTGCCTTCCTCTCTGTTTCTTGCACAGCAGACTCCTGGCTCCTCCCCTGCTACATCTCCCTGCTCTTGCCTATCTGTTTTTGGGTAGCAAGAACACTCTACAGTACTCACAGGAGGAATAAAAAAATATTTGGTGGTGTGGTATTACTGTAAGAAGGCTGTGATTTGGCACAGGATATATCAGATTAGACTTCCTCTGTTGTTCTTGGTAATGTATTGATGTTAGAATGCACTAGCAGGAGAAAACTGAGAATGCAGCACAGTTCTGCTATAAAGCTGATAGATGGATAAAAGAAAACAGACCTTTCAAGAGCTTTATAGCAGAACAGTACAAAATGAGAGGATAGATAAGCATTGGAATATGTTTTAGAATCTCTCTTGAGGTTTTCAAGGTCAGATTTGATAATGCTCTGATCTACCTGCTCTGAAATCAATGTTATTCCTGACCTGAGCAGGAGGTTGGACTAGGTGATCTCCTGAGATCCTTTCCAACCTCAGTTATTCCGATAATAACTGAGGAAAAATTCCTAAGGTTTCTGTTAATCAGCTTTCTACACACAATATCACAAAAGCCAGGCTTTTAGATGTTTTTGAGCAACCTAGTCTAGTGCTAGGTGTCCCTGGCCATGGTAGGGGAGTTGAACTATATGATCTTTAAGGTCCCTTCCAATCCAAATAATTCTGTGATTCTATTCAATGATTCCATGATTTGAGGAAAAAAGGGTAAATCAATATAAGAAAATTAATACAGGATAATACCAGATCTTACTGTGTTTAACAGCCAGCTGTTTCACTGAGATCAGAGTTGGGAGCACTTATAACTTGCTCAACAATTTCCCAGGTTTGCCCAATGAACTTTTTACTTTTTGAAGAAAAATAAGGGGTGTCTTCTTTTAAAGCTCCAGTAAATTAGCTCCAGTAGATGTATAAATAATCAGGATAAGTAATCACCTATTTGGCTGATGATTATTACTAGAATGCTGTTCCAAAGAAGGGCTTATCATGTGGTCACACAACAAGAAGATGCAATTTATACAAAATACTTGCTATGTACATATCATGATGTTTCTGTAACAGACAGTAATATAAGGAATATTTAGTATTTCAGGTGCTCATTTCAAAATTTTTTTCCCTTCATAATGAAACACAACTAAATGGGTTATATAAGTTCTTGGCTAAACCACTTCAGTTAGCAGCACTAAATTAATAAAACAGAAATTAATTTATGTAGGACTGACAGAGAAATGTAATTGTCTGTTGCTACATTTCAGCTATTGGCATTTTAAAATAAATTATTCTGAGCTCTAATATGAATGAACTCCTACTGTAGCTGTTTTGCAAGGGGTCTATCTGCAGAAATGACTTATTCCTTCTAATTCCAGAGACAGATCATGCTCTCTCAACTTTAGTGTGAAGAGATGGAAAAAATATGTCTTCATTCAAGACACAGGAGTGGAACAGAAATCTGTGTTCCTTTTAGTACTGTAATTTCAAACTTGATCTTTGGCTATATCTAGACATGAATACATAAGACCAGACTGAAATTCCTTCAGGGCTCCCATTTGATGCAATTGTCTGGCACTGTTGGATTACTGCTGAAGAAAAGAATGGTCAGTCCCCTCTGACTGCTGGTGGAAAGAATGCCATTCCCTATGTAATAGCTGTTCAACAATAATGGGTGCAGCCACCATTACTGACAAAGTCCAGGACACAGAAAAGGATGCACACTTTTTACAAAGAGAACTAGAGGAATTTTTGTTCCAGAACACTTCTGGCTGTTTGCCTGCAACTGTCCCAAACATAACAAACCCATAGTTGATTGCAAATAACTAAAGGATTGTGGAGGGTAGTCTGAAGATTTTAATGTGAGATCGTAAAGGCACTTTCTTGCAATAATTTTTGGAGTTCACCTGCAATACAATTAGGTCTTACTGCAAGCTATTTTTAAAAGTGGATATTAAATTACTCATAAGGAATTATATGCTAATATTCTAACCAATCTGATACAGTACCTGGTTCCAGCAAATCTAGTGAGAGAAGATTCCAGGACTGAATCATGTGGTACTGCATCTGGTTCAGCTACCTACTGTACTAGAGTCATGCTTTGCACTACAGGACATGCAATTCCAAGTAGTCATTCCAAAACAACAGTAGTTGTCCTTCCTGGCTGCTCAGGTGATGACCTTGTTTACAGAATCCTGTCTTTGCTCACTTACAGCTTTCCAGCTCAGCCTCTGACTCAGTAATTGGGACAGTTGCTCACTCAAGGTCACCAAAAAATTCTGCACATAGCTTTTAGTTGTTTGAACTTCCACCTGAGATTTCTCAGATTCTATAGATGAAAATTTCGCAAACGGTTTCTATGATTTGGGGTAGGCAGCAGTGAGATATCAAATCTTGCCAAAGACCCTAAGGTCAATAATGATTCTAGGCTAGATACACAGGTTAGTGCGCGTCATTTAAGAAAGTGCTTGATATTGTAAAGCAATACTTGTATCATCTTATGTGAAAGATTCTGAAGGCTCCATTTCTTCCTATTCTTCAGTCCTAAGGCCAGAATGTAAACTTACGGTAAAACTGCAAACGAAACTGTTTCTCGGATGCCTCCTAGGACACATTTGTTTACACTGTCAGCCTCGGCTTTTCATAGCTTAGAGAACTGTGTCAGCTCCTGCTTAAGAGAAGTTAAGGCCTGACTGCATGACTTCCTAGATTACTTAATGTCTGTATCAAGTCATTGCTATTAGTACAGCAAACTTATTATTATAAATGTTCTCAGTAATTTCAGCATAATATAAATAAACCAACAAAGCCCTTCTGTTAAAGCTCTTCCACTCAAATATTGTTACTCTGAGGTACTGAAAGTGAAGTGGCATGATTTAAATCCAATTCCTTGAGGTAGTCTCCACAAAACCATGTTGATGGGATAAATCCAGCAGTGCTGTAAAGCCTGTCCTTTTTACGTATTTATTAAAAATTAAAATAAATACAGAAAAGAAACAACACAGAAAAAACTTAGGAAGAGGAACAAAAACTTTAGGAAAACTTTTGTCCCATTGAATTTATCTCCTACTGGGGTTAACCCACAACATATGCTTAACTTTATGTACTTTGGCAACATTGCAGATAAGGTACTGATTATATTAGAAATAAAATCATGTTTCAGAATGATCCATAGAAGTATTGAATACTGAAGTTCTAAGAAAGCCAAACGGAAAATAAAATTATTTTCAAATGGCAATACTTTTGTCCTCAGAAACTATTTGTTTTGGGTAAAGTTCAGAGTTCTTGAACTTGGTGTTGAGAGAATTTATGGACCTTGTTTGTCCACTCTTTCAAATCCCCACAAAATGTGTGTACATTAGCTACCACCTGAAGAATACAGCCCTAGTTCTTGTTGACAAGGTCTGACTGATTTAAAGTGCTGCAAGTATGCTTGTAATGGCTTTAAAAAGGACTACTTGGACATTTCCCTCATAGCTAAACCAAACTACCAGCACTTGTGCAGTTTTCCATGATTAACTAGGTGATTTCTTGGTGCAATATTGTTTTCCCTAGAATTTCTATGAACTCAAATATTTATTTATTTTAACATTAAATAAGGGAAACTAAAACACTGTAGGAAAATAGCACTTGAAGTAAGAGCACTGTTCATAAATTGCTCTTGCAGATGTATGCAAAAACTGATCTGAGTTCCCCCTGTGAATCAAAAATCTGTCTTAAACCTTTTAACATGATTTCACTAAGAAGTATCCAGTGTAGCATTGCTGCTTATACAAATGCACTTAACATACAAATCAATCAACCCTGAAAAAGGTAGCTGAAAAATAGAACACTGCAAATTCAAAAGTACTTCCATAAGATTTAAAAAAGAGCAGGGCCAAATATTTAAATCAAAAACATTCAACTCAGAAAAACACCAAGTCACTTAGCACAGTGTCTATTTATAAGTATAAAAGTTGTAACAATTAGAGAAGGTTAGTAAAGTGGATATTCCTTATTCACTGCATGCACAGGATTGCATGACTTGAGATGGCAGGTACAGTACAATACTTTATCAGAATGCCTACTTGATGAACCTAGAGAAAACTTGACATTTCTGCCTGTAACTGCCCAAAGAGTTTGCCAATAGACAGATTCTATAAATGGGATAAAATACTTTAGAACTTGGCCTCTGGGTTCTGCTACAGCCATACAAAAGGAGAAATATATTAGAATAGGTTGGGGTGGAGGGGTGAGTGTACTCTATAGCAGGCTTTTCGTTTAACAGCACGAGTTTTAAATGTCTACGTTTTAGTAAATTTTCTTGAATGGAAATCATAATTATTTCTATACCATGGTTTTTCTTACAAAACCTGAAAAGGCAAACAAGTACAGTATACTTTGACTGTGGGACTGTTTAGTGGGTAAAAAAAGGTGGCAGAATTTTTCTAAGAAGGCAGATTGTGTTCTAGCAACAAACATGCTTTTTGCTTTATTCCCAACTCTAGTAATACCAGTGAGGACTGAACTAGGTGGTAATAGGACTAGTGACCTCGATATGAGAGAAATCAGATTTAAGTTGATGAAATTAGACTAAATTACTCTACATGTGATGGCTAGTTTCAGGGCTGACATAGTACTTTCTTCTCCTGCCCATTCATACCGTTTAACTGTTTGGATCTTGCTCCTAATATTAACCACAAGAATGAGAAAGTATGTTGGTTCTTATCATGGAAATGACAGTTTGCTAAAAAGCTGAACTTTGTCCCTTCTTTCCTGTTGATCACCAAACAACAGATTCATAAAGACTTTAGATGTTAAAAGCCTTGACTATATTTAAAAATGTTGGATGGCACAGTATTAAAATAGCGGTATTTTTTCATATAAAGAGGGTTACTGTCCTATGTTCCCTTGTTATGATCCACTTCAACTAAGAAAAGTGAATACTTTTTGTTGTCATAGTTATATAACCGATTTCACTCAGTAAGAAAGCCAGCTCTTTAGGTTAATGATGGCATTTAATAGTGGTAAATCAAACCATATCTACTTTATAAAACATACTTGTTGAAGAGAGTTTTTCTAATTTCTCTACAGAGGTTTAAAACAGTATGCAGTTCAGTAACATTACAAACATTGTTTGATTTGGAAGACCCACAACTATGATTGGCTTCATACCACACAAACTGCTACACTGAAGGGTGGTATTACCCACTTATTTATAACCACCTAATGTTGCCATGTAGGGCTGAATCAATTGAAAAATAAAAGTTCCAGAACTGACAGGAATCTCTACAAACTTTGCTCTCTAGGAGACATAACAATAACATTCAGCTCAAATTAAGAAGTTTTTAGTTCAAACTATTCTGGGTGCAATTATACTGGACTTTCTGTTTTTCAGTAATCTAAGTATTATGAAAGATCTTTGTTCATATTTCATAAAACTGTAGAGAGAAACATAGTTCAAAGTCATGTATAGCTACCAAACATAAACAACCTTTTGTTAGTTGCTGCATTCAATTTTAAATCAAAATATAAGCCTCCTATATAGCTTCTACTTCCTGATTTCTTTTAAAACCTGTAGTCAGTGTATAGCTTGCAATGTGTTTCCTCCTCTTGCTTTTTCTTTACTTGCTAAATTCATATTTATTAAATTGTCCATTTCTGGCTTCTGAGAATTAGTCCAAGAGTGAGCCAAATTGATTTTCTTGTTTCCTTTTGTTTCTTCATCCTTTAGATTCCCAAAGTATGGTGACTGTCAGGAATCAGGATGACCTTGGAAAAATGATAAAAATTTATACTAATGGTCTGTCCAAATCAGGGTATCTAATGAACTGCAGTGTTAGACAGTAAGAACATCTTTGTTCTATTTTCTTGGGGTGCATTACTGTAGGAAATACTCCTAAAATATAAGAGGTATTATCCAGGGAAATTTTCAAAATTAACTGACAAGTGCTTTCAGACAGGTCAGTTGAAGTAAAAGTTGAAGTAGATTCACCAATAGCAGCTTATTTCAAGGGCTGCAGTGTGGTAACTCAGCAGGGAAGACGATTATCAAAACAAAACCACATCAGACCCCAAGGAAACCATAAAATACAGATATTTAGAAAATTATAGACTTAAAGGACTTTTCCCACTTGAGCTAATTTGCAAAAAAACCCCACCAAAAACAACAAAAACAATCAATCAGAGACAGAGGCTTGTGTTACAAAAATTTATATTGTGCTGAATCGATGTTGAAATTGATTTTGGACAAGCTAAACATTATCACACATTAAAAATCTTAATATTTGATTTCTTTTTGGAACTGTTCTAGTATATGAGCAACAGTCCTCTCTTGTGATGCTGACGCGTGAGTTAAGGACAAACAATACTTTTGCATATTGTTTCAAGAAATTTTTGAGCACTTTAAATTAAAGAAACATACATTTATGAATTTGTTTTCTAGTCCAGTATTAGTTTATAATACATGCACATAGAAGTTGCATACCTAATTTTTATAGATGCTAAAAAACTCTCAATATATTAGTGGCTAGTTATTGGGTTGGGCAAAAAGTAATTGTGTTTTTCTTAATAGATGGACATACGTGTCTTGAAAAGCAACTAACTTCATTTCAAACCACAAACTCATTCTGTAACTTGACAGCTGACAGTTCAAGTTGCTTCAGAAATAAAGAAACTGCATGACTTCATTAACATTTATTTGGCGTTGATTTCAAAATGAAAAATCAAAAAGAAACATTTTTGTCGTATTTTGCTGTATTACTTCAGGAAAGCAAAAAAGGCTGTGCAACCTCATAAAAAGTTATGTGATGTGTATGATGAAGATGCCTTAAAACTATGTCAGTGTTAGAACTGGCTTGCCAAATTTTCGTCTGGACATTTGGCTCAGTAAGGCCAATTGAAGTTGATAATGATAAAATAAAGGCACTGATTGAATTAAATCAGCATTTAATGGCACAAGTGATTGCTGATAATCTGAATGTACTAAGTTCTTTACAAAACGTCTTGAATGGCAAAACTTTCACTGCTGATGAGGATATCAAATTGTTCATGGAACTGTTTTTTGCTGAAAAAGATACAAGCTTTTTTGAGTACAGAATCATGAAATTGCCTGAAAGATGACAAAAGGTAACTGAACAAAATGGACACCATATTGTTTAATAAATCTTTTGTTCCCCATGAAAAAATCACTTTCATTTACCCAGAAAAAAAGATGCAATTACTTTTTGGCCAACCCAATAGACTGTAAGCTTCAAGGAATTCTGTAAGAGACTGTAATATTACTGTATCTGCTCAACGAAATCACAGCATAATTTTTATCAGTCTTCTTCAGTTACTGAGAGAATGGCATTAGTGGTGTCATTAGCATAGAGAAAATAAAGTAACTTTGTCATCCTTCATTGATACTTATTATCTGTCATTAATACAGTATTTAAAAGTATTGAGACAATATTAATATAATCATTTTAGAAGAAAATCAAAACAGAAGTGATTTAATTATTTTCTAATCTGCTAAATTCTGACACAGAAGAAAATAAGACATCTGATAAAGGTCACTATAAATCATTAAACTCACGAATAATAATTCCAAAAAATTATAATAAGCAACACATTTACTTTTACTGATTTTCAAAACAGAGAAAACAAGCTAATTAGACAAGTCTGCATTTTGAAGGGCCATTTTCCCTTACATAAGAAGAAAAGTATCAAGTGAAGTATATTATATGCTAATTCTCACAACCCAAAAGATACAGCTCTGCTTTAAAAACACAGTGAGAATGCAATTACCTCATACAGCTTGGTAAGCGTTACTTTTTCTTGGCTTTTTGCCCAGAATATGCTTATTTCTTCTGCAAAAACAGTATGGTAAACTAAAAAAGGAACATATTGCAGAGATGCAAAGCAGAGCATGTTCATTATAAACAAAACATACTTTAAGATTACTGCCTTCAGTAATCAGTAATAGAAATTTGCATAAATCTGTACAAAATACCTTGATAGTCAAAGAAGTTAAATCTTCAGTTTATTGACAAAAGCCTGAAAGCGTGTTTGAACACCATTGTTGAAATGGTCTCCTGAAGTCCTGAGAATCTGAATTTTCACTTTTAGTATTATAGAAACCAATGAGATAACTACTGACTAAAACTTCATAGAACTTCTGGAATATTAAATAGTAGGAAATTCAAAAGGTTAAGATTTTTTTCCTCTTGTACATTCAAGAAGAAACTCTACTATCTGACTGATCTATATAATGATATTTAGCTGGGATAATACTGCAGCAGAAGATTAACTAATGCATAAAACAAGCTCCCTTAGAATTGCTGGTTTTGTCTGCTAAGGATGAACGTTTTGGAAGCGTCCATAAACTTTAAAATTCTATAGTGACTCAGGCAGAAGCCTTTTTTTATGCTTTTGTATGGTGTAACTTCCAAAAAGACTGGTACACATGCACATATTAAAAAAAAGTAATGTTCTATCACCACCACACTGCAAACAGATGTAATGGGACATGTAGCTTAAACTATAATATATTCTCTTTCTTCATGTAGTATGAAATATGAAAATTACTGCTGTGTAATGGCACTGTATGGCACTTGCAGTGTCATAATGCTAAATCATTTTCATTCAGTATCTTTTAATACACTGTTCATTAAATAAGTATCTATTCTATTAGATACTGAAACTGCTTGGTTCACAGAATAGGTTCAGTAATGAAAGCAAGCAACCAGTTAAAGTTTTCCCGCTTCATCACACTATGGTGTATCATTCACAACTTGGATGCTCTGCATTAGCTTTTGCCGCTTTAAGCCGTGTCCTCTCAGCACCTAACAGCAACTGCAGGGAGGACTCCTCAAAAGCTTATCTTCTCCTTCTGTCCAGACCGGGGGATGGTTTGGTCTTCACTGTCCAGCCAGGTACTGATTCCTTTTCAGTGGTGCCGCATAAAGGGTGGCAGCTGGTGCTAACTGAACACGCTGCTGCTGTTTGGGGACAAAGCTTGAGGCAACAAGTCTAAGGTCACCACGCAAGCAGGGCAAACAACCACGTTTTAACTGCGTGAACCAAAGGCCAAGGAGGTAAAGGCCCCGTCCAGGGGCCCGGGGCTGCTCCAAGACCGGCGCCAAGCGGTGATTCCAGTGGCGTCGAGTTTCCATGAGTGGCCCTGTAAGGAAGAATACGACACCGTGGCGGCCGAGGAGCCA
>NW_010156068.1:48467-48686 GCF_000695765.1 Mesitornis unicolor
CGCCTGCCCCCACGCTGGTATCCGCAGCACCGAATGAGCGACCTCCGGCTCCCAACGCGCGCGTGCGGAGCCGGCACCACGTGACTCGCGGGGGACCGAGGAGGGAGGGAGCTGCGTGAAATCCACATCCGGGTGAGGCTGTGCTACCTGGGGCTCCCCGCGTGCGGGGGCGGTTTTCCCGTGGCGGGGGGGAGAGAGGGAGGGAAGTGGGGGGCGGCA
>NW_010156069.1:0-25540 GCF_000695765.1 Mesitornis unicolor
TTTACTGCTGAAACAGTTACCCACCCTAACCTGTCAGAATTCCCCAACCGGCCAGAATTTTCCTGTAACTACAACACTGTGACCACATGTGCTATGGTCACAGCATCTGGAACAACATACAATGCCTCCCAGCAACTTGGAAGATTCCTAAGGTGGTTTTTTTGCCATTATTCTTGTTTAATTATGCAGAGATAAGGAGTTCACATCACAACACATTATCTTAGTAGAAAGCTGGGGTAAGATGTTCACACACCATTCATGACAGTAAGTCCAATCACTCAGTGAATTCCTTTGTTTCCCTCATACAATTGGCATCATTGCTTTTTTATGACTGTTTATTAACTTTTTCTAGCAGAATTTTGTGCAGATGTGGAAATTCAAATAATTTTCAGCCAACTGACCTCTAGGCTTATGTTGTGTATTTGGTCCACCAGGAACCCAAGATCTGTTTCTTTTCCACAAAAATGAACATTATCAGTGTATAAATGTAAAACCTTGATATGGATGCTCTATAATTTTACAGGCTGGAAAACCAATAAAAGATGTGATGCATGTTCAAAATTATCAAATACATAATTTTTACTTAAAATGTTACTGCATAATCAGTGTTATAGATTAAAGGTTAAATATTCTTACCTTCTCCAGTGTGAAGATTTATGTCAAAATATTGTTCTATTTTAGACCTACAAACTTATCCACAGAGTTCTGGGTGTAGAGATGATTGCAGTTGGCTGTGTTATTCAGTGTCTGCATTATAGCTGATGTCCACGGGGTTGAAATTGTGTTTCATTTTGCAGCCAGTTATGTCTTCACAATTCATTTGAAACAATAAATTTACAACCAGAAATCACTTTTCAAAGATGCATTTTTGTGAATAAGTTTACATTTATCTACTATACAACACTGTTATAATATTTTTTTTCTAAATATATATAGATCTTGCCAATTAAGTGCTGCAATATGTGAAGTACTATAACAAAAACAATGGAAAAGACAGACTTCCTGACAGCAAAGAGTTAAGCATATGGGGAGAGATAATCAACTTTCCCCCTCACCATTATATTCCATTATATTAGGATGTAAAATCATCTACAAAGTTCTTTCAAAGAGCTTGGAGCTCCATTATGAACACCATTACAATACTTCCTTCTTTAAATTAGTAGGTTTTTTTCTGAACTTAAAAGTATTAGCTACTGTAGAAAATGTCTTAAGACAGACTTCAAAAGAAAGGCAAAGAACACCAAGTCACAGTGCCACAGTTTTGTGTCCCATGCAATTTTTCAGACTTGCTTTCTTGATGTTTTTGCCTCTTTCCCACCAATCTGGAATTAAACCTTTAACATGGAAGCCATCACTATCAGTTTTCCTGAAAGTTTTTCCATCAGAAGGATTATTTTCTTCAGAAAGCAGGATTTCCTTTCGAATAACAGGGCCAGAACTGGTCCTTCAAATGTAAAATTTGTGTTTATAATTCATTAAATATCTCCTTTCCTTTTGAAATTACCACAGCTTTGATTTATCTTCAGAAATCACTGAAAGTATTTTAGAAGCAATGACTATAACTGAAGTAGCCTTACTGGGCTTTTTTTCTTTTGCATTGATTGAATACAAGGGCAGTATAAATTCAGGAAACTCATTAAGCTGCTTAAGTAAAGAGAAGGAATACTTAGGTAATCAGTGGTACTCCAAAAGTGAAAAAGGTAAATAAAATGTATCAGACCTCATACCAGAAGGCAAATTCTTTATGGATCAGTTTCCAAGAGGCAATATTTGGAAGTAAAAACAAGATTTATTTTTTTTCTGGATTAGAAGAATATTGAGCAGAGTAATCTTTTTTGGATTACCCAACCCCCCTGATCTCTGTCTATTTTCTTTTATTATACTCCAACAAATGGTATTTGCAGTTCATTTTACTTACCCTCCACATCTTTTACCCAAGGTAATTCAAGCAACTGCCCTTGTTCCAGATCACTTGTTGCTGAATCACTACTAAAATTGGCTGTTAGATGTTCCTTCTAAGTTTATCTGTCTAGAGAATCTCATTAGACTTCAGCAGCACCTCCATACTGATTGGAAATTGTACCACATTTATCGTAACGCAGTTACCAACCAAAACAGGTCAGAAATACAGATTATTTAAGAAGCAACTGTTCACCTTTTCTTGAAATACAAGCTCAGTATACTGATCTTTACTGAGGCAGTGATTGGCACTTTGCATCGGTGATCACAGAAACCTGGTGGAGCATGAAAGCCCATATTGGGCTTACTGCTATGCCTATTGATCTGTTTGAAACATACCAGCTAGAAATGTATCATGGTTTAGCTCCTGGACACCATGACATACATAAACTTTATTTCTTGGTCACATGGTGTTTTAGTGGCCTGCAGAGAGTAAATATAGCTGTTATCTCATACTTACACAAGTTGCACTTGAATATTCATCATGATGTCATAAACTTATGGTAAGCATTTATTTAATCATTTCACTTTCCTTTCTGAGAGACAGCTTTGGTTCCCTCCAAAACAACCTCTGAGTCTTTGCACCAGTAATTTTGATCTTATATGACTTCCTCAAGCTGTTGCCATTCCCAAGTGGCAAAAAAGTATCTTCTTGGAACAAATTTATTTCCCTTCTCCTGTAACTTCTTTGTTTCTACCATATAGAAACAAAACATACTGATTTTACCTACAGGTATGGGACTTCTGAAAACTTCAGTTAAATTTTCTTTTGTGGACTCTTCCCATCAACAGTATTTGCTAGGCTTCACCAAACCACTTGATGCTAAGATCAGCAGCACTGCCTAGTTTCTACTTTTTATATTGTTGGCTCTGGCTCAGAATGTGTACACGAAGGATTTAATTTCTCATAGTAATACATTCTCAAGTATTGCCACATCCATCTACCAGATACATTATCACTTCATGGCCTTATTTGCAACAGAGATGAAAACCTATGTCTTCCCCCAAAGCAGTCCGTAAAGTGTGTATAGTATTATTTGGCTACATACACTCTTTATTTTCTCTTAATTATACAGGTAAAATTAACAGATACTTTAAATAACCCCACTTTATTTTTGCTTCCATTATTATCTCATGTTCTTATATGTAGTTTTGGTTTCTTTAGCTTTTAAGATTATCAGTGCTGTCTAGAATTATCCTTATTTCTAGTCACTAAAGTATGTTTCAAGCTAGCTTTGCCCTTATTTGCCACCAAGGATATTTTAAATTAATAAAAACAAGCATTTGTACTTATTCCTGAAGTTATGGTAAAAGTTATTTCTTTTTATTTTGTTACTCACAGCTTCCTCACAGAGTAAGGGCAGAAAACACAAGCCCAAACACAAAGAAGATTTGATTTTTTTTATTTTTTTTTATGAAAGTAAGCAATAGGGAAAAGTAGATTATTCTTATTTTAAAAATGGCTTATTCAGTAATACTCATTTGTCGGGGTTTAAGCCCAGTGCATAACTGAGCACCACAATGCCCCAAAAAGGGGCTAGTCAAAATAATGACTGGGAGGGCTTCTCACCACTTAAAAGGTCATGGACAAAAGACAGACTCATCATGGGGAGGGAAAAAAAAATAAAATTGATTTGTTACCAATAACATCAGAGTAGCACAGTGAGAAGTACAACCAGATCATAAAGTCAAACACCTTCCCTCCACCCCTCCCTTCTTCTCGGGCTCAGCTTTTGTACCCTGTTTCTTCACCTCGCCCATTTTTTCCCAGGGGCGCATGGGGGGATGGGAATGGGAGTTGCAGCCAGTTCATTCCATGCAGTCTCTGCCACTCCTCTTCCGAGGGTAGGAGAGGACTCCTACCAGCCTCCTTCTGCTTCCACGTGGCTCCTTTCCCACAGGAGAAAAAGTCCTTAGAAGTCCAATATGGGTCTACCCACAGCTGCAGTTTCCCTCAAGCACAAAACTGCTTCAGCCCAAGTCCACAGAGCTCCAATCTGGATCTGCCCACAGTCACAGTTCCCTCACACATGAACTGCTCCAGCACACACTGCCAGGAGTCACACAGCTTCTTCAGGGGCAGCCACCTGCTCATGTGTTTCTACAGCTGCAGGTGGGTCAACATGGCACATGGGTTGCAGGAGAAACTGACTCTGCACCCTTCAAGTCTCCCTTCTCCTTTCTTCCTTCAACTGACCTTTGGTGTTTTTGAAAAATGTTCTCCTCGGGCCCCACTCCTTTCTCCGCTACAGGTCTCTTCTGATGGTTCTGAAGAGTTCCCAGCTCTCTCTTTTGGGCCAAAGCTGCAGCAAGGTTTATGCCTAAGTTGGGCTCAGGCCTGCCCAGCCCGGCCAGGCAGGGCCTCGGCCGTGCCACTCACACCTGGGGCCACACTTACCGGGGCTGGTTCAAGAGAGAGCGAGCGCACATGCCCTGCACCACCACCTCTCTCCACCTCAATGAATTCACAGGGGTGCTGATTGGCTTGGCCTGGGTCAGAGGTGAGTCTGACATTGGAGGGGAGAAACTTTTCAGGTAGCTTCTTACAGGGCTATGTCCATAGCCCTCGCTCACTACGGAAAATAAAACCAAAAACCCCTCACAGAAAACCCAATACATCCAATATATACAAATCAAAATAAATAAAATCTCAACTAAACAGGCACACATTGCAGGCTAAAAACTACAATCACTGCACACCTTCAAGAAAAAGTCAAAGGACAAAATTCATAAACATTTGGAAGGCTCACACAATGACAATCACATCACTTAAACCAGACTCTGTCTACTTTCAAATTACTTTTCTTCCTATTAAATTCATTATATGACACCAGGATCCAATGCTCGAATATGTGGAAGAGTGACCTGAAGAGAGCAGAAGCTGAGGGGAAATCTTGCCACTCTTTGCAACTACCTGAAAGGAGGTTGTAGTGAGGTGAGTGTGGGTCTCTTCTCACAAGTTACAATCAATAGGACAAGAGGAAATGGTGTCAAGTTACACTGGTGAAGGTTTAGGTTAGACTTAAGGAAAAACTTCCACACTGAAAGAGTTATCAAAGTTATTTTCCTGCCCCGGGAAGTGGCGGAATCTCCATCCTTGGATGTATTTAAAAACCATCTAGATATGGTGCTCAGGGACATTGTTTAGAAGACAACCATTAGTTAACAGTTGGACTGCATCATCTTAAAGGTCTTCTCCATAACAGTTCTGTGACTCTATGAATTAACAAGATACTTAACAATATGGGATTTATAGAAGTTTCATAAAAATTAGTGATATTACAGATGAAAAAAACTTACATTTTTCTGCTCTACGTATGTTCCAAAATGCTAGAATACAAATTATAATTTACAGTGGTTATTTGCAGTATGAGGCAAACTAAGTCATTCTCAGCTCATTAGTTCTTCTTTCACACAAAATTAATCAAAATTTAAAGGTGTATATGTAAGCAGTTTAGTAGTCTGATTACAGTTCAGCAAAGTGTTTTTATTCTAATATATGCATTTGAGTTTAAATCATATGTTTAATCATCTATTAATTTGGAGATTCGTTAAATCTTGCAATTAACTCAAGCTAAGAGGTTTTTTCCATTACACTTGTGTTAAGTGCTTGCACACATATGCATGCATATATATGTAGATTTCTGTTGCCTGTCAAGAGCAAAAGCTTCATTTTTATATACTTATATTCTCATAATCTGCTTTACAGGTTTCATGTGTCATCTCATATAAAAGTTTAACTGCATATTTGACCATGTATTTTCCAGTGAAGGTCCATGAAGATGGTTAAGGGACTGGAGCATTTCACATTTGAGGAAAGGCTGAGAGAGCAAGGACTGTTCAGCCTAGGGAAGAGCAGGCTCAAAGGATATCTTATTAATGTATATAAATAACTCAAGCAAGAGTGCAGAGAGAACAGAGCCAGGCTCTTTCCAGTGCTACCCAGTGACAGGAACAAAGGCAATGGACACAGACTGAAGAACCGGAGGTTCCTCCTAAACATCAGGAAACACTTTATTGTGACTGAGCACTGGCAAAAGTTGCCCAGGGAAGTTGTAGATATTCAAAGCCATATGAACATGGACCTGGGCAACCTGTTCCAGGCACTCCTGCAGGAGTGGAATGCAGGCATTCCTGGGGATGTGGACCAACCAACCTGCAGAGGTTCCTTCCAACCTCAGCTGTCGTGTGATTCTGTGATTTGATAATTCTGTGACATCATAAGCAACAAAGCTTAATTGCTTCAGTTTGGTCATTATTAAGTTCTGATGACTTCCAAACCATTTACTTACAAGAAAAACCTAACAGGTTTAAACAGCGTATTTTTAGATATGCCACTATCCACTTGATTAACTTTTGAAGTATCTATTTCTTATTTTCTATGTGAATGTCACCCAAAACCCCCCAAATCTGAAATTATTTCCAAGAAACACACTTTAACAGTCACATTTTCCTTCAAGGTTTTTTATGTAAGTACTCTGATGGTAAAAGGTATGATCTATTTACAAGAACTAGAGATTTCTCTTTCAAAGATTCTCCCACACCTAAAAGCTCTGAGACATCATATAAACCATAAAGAAAATACATAGCTACTTAGACATAGAAGAGAAAAGAAGACTGACGTCTGTATTCAAAGATCCCAGGTTGACAGTGCAGAGTTTGATGATGACACTGTCTAGAACTACCTTTACCACAGAGCACAAGCCTCCTTTCAGTAAAAGAAAACAAAATCCCATTGCTGCTATCTCATCCACTGAATGACCTACTGGTTGTTCTTCTAGATCTCCTTCTTGTTATGGACCTGGATCAAGAAATATACACAGTTCTCTCCTACCACTGACTATTTAACACAAGACCAATGGGAGGAAGGACAGGCCTCTGTGCACTGCCATGGAAGTAATAACAGATAATTCCACCGTCTTTGATATTACTAGCAAGCACAAAAGAAGATACTATCAGACTCAACTGAGAAATATGCTTGTAAATTAATTTTATCACTAAAAGTTTGAGTTTTATTTCAAGTGTGACTTTGTCGATCAATCACTGGGTCTCAGTAAGCCATAGGATGATAGGCCAGAAAATGCTGTGTTCACAGGTATCTTCTCTTCACACACAGTCTTCTACACTGCAGCTGTAGGAAGCAGACCAAAAGGTCTGCCTGACCCTGACTCTGACTGTAGCCCTACAGGAGATGCCTGGGTAGAAGAGTAAACATTGCATGCTCTCCAAACTCAGTAGTTTGCAGCTCAAGACTTTCCTGATTCTGAGTGGATTTTATTTTGTTTTTGCTTGAATTTTCAATGCATTTTTTCACATTCATTCAGGTGATTTTTAATCCTACACTACCCTTCTGGATCTACATCTTATAATGAGTTCCACTGCTTAATTCTGCATAGTGTAAAGAAACCTCATTTGTTTTTAGGTAGACAGTTGTTAATTTTGCTTGAAATTTTCTAGTTTTTAAATGAGAGTAGACAGAGAGTAGCCCTGCACCCTCCCTTAAATACATGAATTCGCAGGGGTGCTGATTGGCTTGGCCCAGGTCAGAGGTGGGTCTGACAAATGAAAAAGGGGAGCTTTTCAGGTAGCTTCTTAAAGGGCTATCTCCATAGCCCTTCCCCCATTACCGAAGACACAACCAAAAACCACTCACAGAAAACCCAATACAGTTTTTCATTGACCGACACCCCGAAGTCATTCTCCTCAGGACTGCTCTCGAGCTATTCTCTGCCCAGCCTGTGTTTGTGCTTGGGATTGCCCCTACTCAGGTGCAGGACCTTGTACTTAGTCTTGTTGAACTTCATTTGAATGTTAGTCTATCTAAATAAGCTATTTACTCACCTGGACACAGCAGTAAAATATTTCAGTAGTAGCCAGATGTCCTAAAATTATTTTAAAGGTTCTTTGCCTCACATGGCTCTGATGGAATAGGAAGTTATTCTCCTTTTGAAAGAGGGAAATGGGGCAACGATTAAATTAATGTCACCGTTAAAGGACAGAGTGAAGTTCTTCAGCTAGACCTGCACCTCCCATGTTTCATTGTGCTGTGTGATATACTACTTTTCTGCCCTAGCCTTCAGATTGATGTCATACTTTTTGCCCACTCGTACTCCATAACCTAAAGAAGGCTAACGACATCATAGGAAAATGAGATATGTTGCTATGTTTGTCTTCTGTGTTCAGGTTATTGAAAAATATAAGAAGACCATATTTCTCAATGCCACCAGTCTATGCCAAGATTTTCTTGATGAAGTATACCCATAAGCACAGTGGTGTACTATGAGTCCCAAAGAAGCCTAGACTTGGATGATTGGAAGTTGATAAATATACAATGAAATTTCATGAAAATTATTGATTCCATACAGTCACACATAGAAATACACTATAAAGTGGTTTTTTTGTGTATTTGCAAATTATACACATTGCACAGAACGGAATAAAATCATGTTTGAGTGAACTCTAATACAATGAAATGTCACTTCATACATTTGAATTAAAGTCCAGTTACTTAAATGAATCAGGTTGTGCAAATTGCAATTTTAATAATAATGAACCATTAATTAGTGATGTTAGGCTGTAAGGGAAAGAATTTTGAAATGAACATGCACATGACAGTGCTGTTTTTGATTGCTAAGTTAATGAATGCTGCTTAAAACTGTCCCCTCTCATTTTCACAGTTTAGAAACCTCTTAAAAGTAACACCAGCTTTGAGCACTATGAAAAGCATGAGTAATACACTTGTTTGTAGGCAGTGTATGAGAAATATGCCAAACTGATCATAAATATGAAAAAAATAAAATTAGACAGCAAATTTATTCTAAGGATATCCCTTTTTAACATTTAAAGGTTTTTAGTTTGAAGGTTTGGGCTAAGGGTTTCCTATTTCTTCCCCCCGTTGGGTGAGATGTTATTCTACAGTTTGTGCCTTCAAAAACTTGAAAAGATCTTACACAACTTGGAATGGTTCAATTACAATGAATAGATCATGATTGTATTTGAATTAAACTGCCCTTAACTGACTCGCTAAGATCTCAAGGAAACTCAGAGACTTGACATATTTTTATTGACCTGGAAAGGGTCTGGAAGTGTGCATATTTATTTATTTGTTTGTTTGTTTGTTTTTCTAATCTAGAAATAGTCAGCAGGTATTGGGTAAAATATTCACTGACCTGGAAAGACTTTTATTTCAGCCTTGCTTGCTATGGAATGATTGTGAAGGACTTTTAGCAACTTCACTCTTGCTAAGAGATATTTTATTTTGTTGAACAATGTGACTGTTATTCATATTGCCTTAATTTCTAATAGCATTTTAAGGGACCTCACATCAATTAAGAGAATATTACATTGCATGCAAAGCTTCTGTTGGCTGAATGATTTGGGACAGAATATTTCTAGTGCTTTAACATGTTTTTTTCAATCTCTGTTACTGAAATACAATCTGTTATCTGAAAGCACTTCAATAGTGCTAGGACTTTTCAAGGAAATATTTATTCATAGCCTGAAAAGACCAGTTGAGCAAAACAAAAATTTATTGAGAAGATATGACAAAGACATTGTCCAGAAAGTTTTCTTTATTTAAAATTGTATTTCTGAATACAATCCGCTGTACCAAGACATCAGGGATTTAGGTTCTGTTTTTAATGCTGCAAGGGAACGACCTGATGTAAAGGACATAAAAACATTTAGTAATAGTTTACATTGATTGGAAGTGCTTTTGTTTCCCATCTTCCAGTATACCATTTATAGAGGAGGAGATCCTTAAACTTTTTTCCATTATGAAAAGAAGTCTTGAGTTGCTAAGTTGCAACCCGACCCAACATTTAGAAGGTGCAAGTACTAGGGCTATTAACTAAGTATCAGTTACCAATCAGGTTTTAAGCAGCCAACTTGCTTGCTTTATCTTAAACTCCTGTTGTTAGAGGTGTCTTAAGTAAATATGAACATTAATTCACTAGAGAGCTGACAATAACTTGGCAGAAAAGAATCAAAGGACAATGACAGTCCTACTGTTAAAATACCTGTGTTTGTGCCCTGTATATTTTGGTTTCATAGAAAATGACAAACATATGTCTTTTATTTTAGAAAAGCTGTCTTTACAAGCTATGTGTGCCTTGCTATCTAAGGTCCTTCCTGTTTAACATGTACTTATATTCAAGAACAGATGTAATTCATTCTAATAGAGCAGGAGGTTTACATAATGGCACTATGATGTTCTTAGAAGAGTAAGTACAAGGGGTTGTCTTGATGGGTAGCAATCAGTGTCATCAGCATAAGAAAATGTATGAGACTATAAATATCTGATGTAGTTTCTAAAGCAGTAATTCTGTCTTATTTGAGGTGAAAGGAGAGACAACACAACTCAGTCTCTATATAAATAACTTAGTTTTAAATTACAAAAGTTTCTCCTCAGACTTTTTGTCTCAAAACTGACAGATTTGCAATCATTTTTAGTCACAGAAATGAACATACATCAGTTTCATTATTCTCTCAGCAAGCAGCTATTAAATGGATTAAAATTTTTGTATCACATTCTGTGATGAGGGGAAAGTAAGTGTCAGCCAGATTACATCAAAATAAAAAAGGCAGATTCCTGAACAATCAGATGGCCATACCCTCTAGGAAAAAAAAAAAAAAAACAAAACAAAAATACAAAAAAACACAAAACAAAACAAACCAAAGCAAACAAACAAACAAAAAACCCAAACAAACAAAAACCAAAACAAAACAAAACAAACAAAAGAAAACCACACCTGGCCTGGTGTGATCGTTCAGCAGTATTTCCTGCGTGGTGGACAACAAGGTAGTCACTGAGCAAGTGTCATAACCAGAGCAAGTTTGATGTGAGTGAAGGGTGTTTGCAATTCTCTCTCTCTCCTTTTGTTTTTACTACTATTATCAAATTCATTGCTTTTTCTTCTGTTAAAAGGGCCTGATATGGAAAAGAAACTTTGTTATAGGTCAAATCTTTCAAAAATATATCATCCCATCCAGATACTCATCTTAGCACTTCATCAAGAACAAAACAAGAGTGAAGACTTTTTTCTCTCCCTATAGGTCAAAACATTACAAAACAAAACAAAACAAAACACAATTCCATTTTTATTTCCCTTAAAAGATGAGACCATCTGTGATTTTTGAAGGTTCCTGAGTTCACTACATCACACAAATGAGAATGGTGAAAAGCAATAGACCAAGGAAATACATTCATTATGGTAAGGAAATATTTTCTTTCAGAATGTCAATTTAAAAACTTGAATGACTGCTAAAATAATTTGTTTTCTTTTGATTTAAAAATTGAACGCCTTATAATAAATAAAGACAAGAGAAAGAGCAGAGAACAGAAATTTTCCGTTAATCATATGTATTTTTATTTTCTTCAAACATGACCTGGTTTTGGTAAAATTCTTAAGTCAAAGGAGAGAAGATTTTATAACAGTAGAAAAGAAATCCTAAGTAGATATAATATAAAGCATGAGGTTAAAATAATTGACATCTGCATTAATGACAAACAGACTTCATAGCAAAAGATTACATTAAAATTTCCCAAAGTCTTAGCTTCTCATACGTGTAGTATAAGTTGTTCATAGGATCCTAGTACTATTCTTTTCCTGGGAAACACCACTCATGTTATATTGAGAGACCCTTTACACTCTGTTGAAGATTTGTTGTGGTAGTGGGTGTCCATAGTCTCACTCAGACAGTCATTCAGAAGTATTAAATACAGTCACTTGCTTAATTCAACAACCCTGTCTCTGTTCTGATTTTTCAGAACTGGTGCACAGTTTAGTCACTGTCTACTACTATATATCAAGGCCCTCTCCAATAAACAAAAATACTCTCATTTATTTAATAAGTCTTAATAGAATTGTCTTAGATATTGAAGACTCTTTTTCCACTAACTTCAGCGCTAAAAATACACAAAAGCAGCACAGCACAGCACAGACAAAAATACTGTGCATTGCTCAGTTAGAAAGAAAATGCTACAATATTATGCAATTGTTCCTCCACTGAAATAATCTTAAATTCCTTTTTTTTCCTTCCATTTGATCACATTATAAAAACGTTTTTCCAGTTTAGGCAGATTTTTTTTTGCTTCATTACATTAGCTTTTTCCTTTCCCTCAATTCTGCAGTGAGCAGACCGCGTGCACACACACATGCACACACACTTCCCCCCTTTTCAGTTTCTCTGCTTTTAGCAATAATTTGCACATAATGGAACAGCCAGAGGGGAGTTTGATCAATGACCTCTGTCTAGGAGATGCTGTTCCAAGGGAAACACATCTGCCAACATAAAGTATTGGAGCAATCATAGCTCAGTGAGCACCGTAATAAGCAACTGTTACACTGGAGCCATCAGTCATGTTCAGTTACAGACCTGAAAGGATATGGCACCTCAGGGAGCAATGTCCTTCCATAAATTTGGGCAGCAATGAAGAATGATTTGCAATCAAGTAATAAAAGGCCTAAAAAAGGTCTAGCATGCATACTAACATCCAATACAGCTGACAAAGAAAATAAAAAACCTTGGCATTGTTTGCTCGTTATGTAAACTACACAGCTGTCCAAGCAATTAAGATATGATTTTGGGAATTCTCTCGTAAAAATTTGCTAACAGCGCTTCCACTTGTGAAAGTGACATTCTTCTTTATCAGTAAAGTGCATTTCATTAAGGTAATGCAATTTCATCTAGCTTAACAGTAGGAATTGCTTAACCTTATGGCAAGAGTACATAAACAACATAAAATTAATGACACTCCATGCATTGGAGGAATAGATTTGCATTAGTGACAGCATTGATCAAGTAATAGAGAAACTAACACACACTTCCAATTGTCGGTACTTGAGGGATTTCTGTTCACTATCTGCAAAGTAATATTTCTGCTCTTCTGGTTGCAAAACTGTTAAAAAGATAGAATTCACAGTAAGTTTTGCAATTTTTCTGTACTAACGCTAATGAAATAAGCATGATAAAAAGGCCATAGGTCTGAGAGAATCCATCTTCACAGGCAGGCTAAAAATATAAATGAAACAGAAAAGACATACAAGGGCCTTTTAGAAGTGGCAACTCACTTTAAATGTGCAACATCTCCATGATTCAAAATAATTTTTTCTTCCATTCCCTTGGATAAGAAAATTTGTAAGTGCTACAGCCATCACTTCATATTCTGATACTTTTGTGGATCCAACTAAAGGAATGCTTATTCTTCTTTATGTGCTGTACTTCTACCATTAATGGTATGGCAGTGTATCGATATACAGTATTATGGGCAGGACAATTCTCTAGTATGTGAGATTTTTCACATGCCAAAGTCAAGAAAAAATACTGAGAGCATCTAACATCACATCTGCTCCCAGCTAGATCTTCAGCGTTTTGTACTTCCTTTCTCCAGTGATTAGACATCACAGATACATACGACTGTGCAAGCACACCAGGAAAGCGTGTTGTGTGTAGTCAGATCCCTTTCTTATCAAGAGGAGCTTTTCTCTGGCCCTTCCTGTGCCCAAGATTAAGAAATCTATGACTTCTTAGAGAGGTTTGGCGTCTTCCTAAAATGTCTCTCTTAGGCCAGCACAAACATTCAACCATAGGAGAATCCCCTATTAATGCAGTCTAATCTTGGTTGCTAGTGTTTATAAAAAACACTAAAGACCTGCTTTCAGCTACTTTTTATTCCAAAGGAACTACTTAATAAAACTGATCTGAAATGCTCTCATTTTATTAGTTTTAGTGCTAGGAGTCTGAGCAAGAAACCCATTCTAGAGATGATGGGAAATAGGGAGAAGGGGAGTGTTTTAGCAGGGATGGGCAAATCACTTCCGTCAAGGAACACTACTTCTACTGGGGCTCTTATTTTGGTTTGTTTTGCCCTTTTGCAGTTTATTGGTTATTTTAGAGCTTTTAATTTAAAAGACAAAAACTCATTCTGTCTCTTTCTTCCAGACAAAAGACGTAAATGGAATTATTAACTGTAAATCCCCTTCATTTAAATAACTTCATGACAGAAAAAAATGCCTCAGGCTGCAGAGTTTTCTACTAAAACAACATACACATAGTAGACAAGCTGAGGAAAAAATAGTGTTGGTCTCAAATCTCTTTAAGCAATAGCAATCCAAGGTGTTATTTGAAACAACAGTAGGTGACACTTTCAGATAATATGGGTTGGACTCTTTGTTCAAAGTGTCCTTTTCATATCAAAGTCATTCCTCAACAGGAAGAGGACACAAAGTTATGAAAACAAGAGCCATGCAACTAGAGGGAAAGGACATTTTACCAGCAATCAGCAGGCTTTGTGATTACACAGATCTAGAGCAGAAAATCCAACAAAGAGCAAATTCTTCCTACTTAAGATGTGCCAGGCTGTCATTCCAGATGGCAGTCCAGACATATTGCTGGATTAATGAGAGCAGGGTAGAATGAACATTATAAATCTCAAGCCTAAATCAGTATAATTCCTGAACCCATAAACAGGACACTCTCTAGGCAGAGAACAAGCGGGTCTCTTGCATGGATATCTAAACCAAGAAAGGGACTAAAAGTATGCAATATGCAAGTCCCTGAAGGCATTTTAGTCTTAACCAGTTTACTGCACATCACAGTAGGACTCCAGGATACAGTAAGTAGTTAACAGGGTTAACTTATGACAGGGCAACTGATCCCAAGCAATGCTAAACAATTCCTGTGGGGTTTTAGAAGTCTGAAACTCAGATTTACAAAATAAGCCTTTCTACAATTATTCAGAGAATTTTTTTTTTCTTTTTTCTTCTGCAAGTCAGCCTATCTACAGCAAGTCTAGGAAAGCTAGGTACAGATCCCATTATCTTTATTTGCTCTTATCTATCAAGAAGTGATTTTTAGAGGGGAAAAATACACTTCCGAATAAATCTCGACAAGACATTACTGCTTCTTTCACAAATTAGTTACCCATTCTTAGAGGGAGGAAATAATCCTGACAGCAGTCATTACAGGTAGTGCCAAATAGCTCTCCAGAAACTGTTAGTTTCTAGGGGAAGTCCTGAAGTCATTGTTTATTTCTAAATATGAAAACATTATATTGTTTTATAGTTTTTCCAGTTATAGCTCCCAGGGCTTATAAAAAGCACTGATATATCAAAGACAACATCAGGGGTATAAAACACATGGGTTTAAACAAAGATTAATGCATCAAAGATCCCATGCACCAAGAGAGAAGAAAATTTCTTAAGTTCTCCTAGAAAAGTTTATTAAATCAGAGAAGAACTACCATGTCTTAATTCCTCTAACACCTTGATTTCATTGGTCCCATTCTTCTATGATATGAACTCAAAAAGGTCTACTCTCCACCTGTGGTTCTCCAGTTTCCACAAAATTGTTTATTGCTCTTTATACAGCAAAGTATCTGTTTCTTAGAAGATGATCTATCAATACTGACCTCAGTCATTAATGGAAAACTACTAATTATTGAATGAAGGCAGTAGGACTGAGGGAAGGGAAAGTAGATTGGAAAGCTTTTCTTTCTTCTCACTTTTTAGAAGATTTATTTGACGCAGATAATTGTGTCCATCATATCATGCTTTTTAGTCTATACTTCTTCTGTGCCCTTAACACATGGTTCTGGTTTCTGTGAATAGTTAGAACTTATTATTTCCCCCTCTTTTTCCCTCTCAAATACCTTTTAGTAAAAGTCACTACTGCTGTCAATTTGCAAGTGCAGACACATAGTTTCCTTTGCACTGAGTGACAGATTTTTCAGACCAGAGGACTCTACAGTTCATATAATACAAATAATGACATGTTCCAAGTCATAGTTAACACAGTGGTTGAAACCAAGGTACCTTGTCTCCTTTAGGTTTGACAAAACTTAAACACTTTAAGAAAGAATATCATCCATGAGTAGAGGGTCAACAAATAAGTCTTTTGGACCTTCACGTACTCATGGTAAATCTCACCATTTGAAAATAAGGCTGAGATTTTTTAAGAGTTCATGCAAACAACCATGTATTTTATGTCATAATTAAAGTATTCAATTAAGTTGAAAGCTACCTATATCACATATAACATGCCTGCATGAGAGTTATATTAGTGACAAACCAACCTCAATACTAGCTTCAATACCAAGAAAGCAAATATTGGACTGCTTACGGTTCAGTACTTTGCACCAGAACTATGAAGATGTTGTTTCACCTAATACAACATAACTATCATGAAATGAAAATCAGTTAACAAAGATATTCCTTGTATTCCTCTTTCCACTCCCTCCAGCTCTCATCACATAAATCTAACATATTCTGAATGTTTAATGTAGAAAAACATATGAAAAGCATACAGTTCACATATGCTTGTATCATCACTGACAATAGTCTTAACTGTATTTTCCTAATGGATAAGACTAAAAAGAGCTGCCACATAATGGAAGACGCTCAAATTTCCTGAACGCTGAATATCTGCTTTCAGTGAAATAGTGATTAAGCAAGATTTTTGTTTTTTTCAAATGTTTGATAGAATAGATAGAGAACACAGATCTCTCTAGTGTCATGCCCTAAAACAGCAGTATTTGGCAATTGTTTCATTTAAATATAAGACCAATAAGGACTTACATTTAAAAATACTCTAAAGATCAGTCTTTTATGCTTCTCATACTTTGATTTAATTCAAAACAGGAAATAGCCTCCATCCAACCTCATCTTCCCAATGCCACAATCACACTTCTGGTCTGCTTTAGAATATTTTATGAGACAATATAAAGTTAAAAAGTGTTTACACTAACCATTTGTCATCTAGTAAAGCTATTGATCATTCCAATTCATTCATAACTGGTTATGCATTGACAGCCAATTCCTATTCTTTCGTAAGCACACCCTGCTTATTTCAATACTATTGAGCATCAATTAAAAGCTTTCTCTCCCTTTCCCTAAACAATTGTTATTTGCTACATAATTTGGGCCAGACTCATGCAAACTTGAAGGTTTCCATAAAAAAAAAAAAAGCAATGTTTTGGCATTACCTTTTGGCTTTCAAATAGCAAGGCTGAATGAAAGAAAGCCACAATTAATACATCAGAGAGCTTTGCCATGCTTTTATAGCACTACAGGATTTTTCAGCTATAAAGAAACATATTGAATCTTTAAAGCACAGCCCATTCTTCACTGCTTCAGTTGTGTTCTTTTGTTTACAAGTCCCTGCCATCCTTCTCTGTGAATTGAATGCTAAACTGTCTCCAGAGAGACATTATATTGCTTACAGAATGCCTGAGCAGATGGTGCTTCCTGTTCTAACAGAAGGCTGTGATTACACCTGAACTCTTCAAGAACTCTAACTTAAGCAGAAAAAAAAGCTAAATGAAAGTCTTAAAACTCTATCCTTCTCCTCCTCTGTTCTCACACATTCAGAAAAACAGTAATTTAGATTTGGAAACTGCTAACATTTTACTGGAATAGTTTGGCCCACCTCTATTGCTGATGTTTGGTCACTCTATAACTTGTTATAGCACCACTTATAATTATAAAATAGAATAAACTTACATCAGGAAGAGCCCATAAACACAAAATGAAGCACCACAAACACCATCTGGATTCAAAAGTTCAATGTTCTATAGCAATTTGCCACTGAATGTGAAATGTACCCTTTTACAGAAGATCTATGAAGTCTGCAGCAGCAGCATTCATTCATTCTACTCCTTGATCTCTCAATTTCTCTAAAATATAAGAAACCCTCAGAGCTAATTTTAGGACCGTATAGTTTAAAACCAAGAATCATAACAGTATAATAAGCAATTGAATATGTATTTATTCTGTCAATAATTAGCAGATAAATAATTATCATTGAAAGATAGTCATCTGGAATAAATAATTCCTGTAAATTACTTTGTGTTGTCTTTATATCCCAAACACTGTTCTGCACTGTTTCTATAGAGCTCATATGGACAAGACAAGACAGAAAGGGGTCAATATTACTGTCTTCATGTATTAGTCCTACAGATGGGTGTCTTTCATCTGGTAAAATAAGGATGTTGTCAGTTGCATGGCTGCATTGGGCCCTGCCTGCCTCTACCTTTGCTATTTTCAGCTTTTATCATCTGGGAGCTTTCAACCCTCACCCATTTTTAAAACAAAAGCCATGCTCAATTTGTTGGTAGACTTCCAGGTGGCCAGAGACTTCTTGGGACCTTGCAAAACAGAGATAGATGAGAATAGGCCCAGATCCTTCTCTTAAAGGAGTTTAATTTCTTCTCTTACTAAGTGATTATTTCATTTCTACTACAGCTCATACTGTAGAAACAAAGCAGCCACATTTTTCACCAGGTGTATAAGGTGCTACAGCTGCATGGATCTGCCACATCTTTGTGGCTCTTCACTTGATAGAGAGAATTGTAACACTTATAAAGAAAATTACAGCTTGGGACTAACACAGCTTGGAGGAATAACGCTTAAGAGTTAACAGAATAGCAATTATTTAGCTGAAGCAATATTGTCATTGTGTAAAGGGAGGTAGGCTACAGACAGTTCCTGATAAGGCCAAGGATGTCCTGCCTGAAGCATCTGACAGCTTCCGATAACAGCAAGAACATTGCACCAGATTGGTAGAAACTGGCTTGTGGTTTGGAGAAACACCAAGGGTCCAGGGAGTATGCACAAGGAACAAAGGTGAAGAGCTCAGTAGGGAAAAGGACTCCCCAAGGCCTCAGCCCACGACCACCACATACTGCGCAGGCACGACCAAACTTCTTGGAAAAAGACCGCCTTTTCGAGGAAAGGCTATGACTATGCATAGGCGTTTTTGCATAGTAATGAATATGCAACACTTTACTGTATAAAAACTAAGACAAGCTGCCGCGGAAGGCACACACGACTTCGGAGGAAAGATCCCCCACGTGCCAGTGCGCTTAATAAACATACCTACTCTACAACCTTACAGATTGTGGAGTCTTCTTTCTGCGAGTCACACTGAAGCTGAAAATGCTACTTTCATTCAGTTCTCATAGCCATATCCCAGTATTTCACCATAAATGTTTCCCCATTGCATAAAGTCTTCTTTGTCTGAAGTAAATAGGAAATAAAACTTGTACCTGTGTTCAGCAACTTTTATCAACTTCTCACCTTCCATAGAGAGGATTCATCAGTTTCTTTGTAAACCTTAACAGCATTGTCATTGCTGTTTTCAATGAGATTACAAAAGTCTCACTATACAAAACTGTTAATAAAGGCTACTAGTTTAAAAAAAGTATCTTCAGAATCTTACAGGTTTCGAAGCTTATTAATTTCTTATGAAGTTTTCTGTAGGCATGTGTTCCCCAAAAAGTAGCTTGACAGATCTGAATAGCAGAATGTAATTATCAAGTTCACTTCTTGAAATGGGGTAAAAAAACCTTACCTTATGAGAAGACTGCTAGTGAAAAATTCCTCTTCATGCTTTCCTTTGCATACTCAGAATATACCTGTATAGTGTAACAGAGAAGCATGTGAAGGTAGCCAAGTAATTTTGTTACTGCAATGGTTCACATCAGCTTACCAAGCTCTAACCAGTCTAATCCTCATCGAATCTGTCTTGGCTCTCCTGCTTCCACTTTGTGCCTTTCTCCAGCTCCCTGCATCCATGTTCTCTGTAGGTGTCCTCTCTCCCCACCTGTCAAGCTCAGCTTTGGTTCAGTACAGCCTGAGAGAGAAGAGTGTCCTCAGGCCCTGCTGTTCAGTGTCACGTTTCTTACTATCACAAGTATCTGGCTGGTGCATCCCTTCTTATGACTCACCAATAGAAAGAACTGATGTGTACTGACCAATCATTTAATAAAAGGGACAGCACTCAGCTGTTGCTTAGCATGAGCTTATTGGGCAATCTAAAAAGAGGCCTTTAAAGAAGGTGCAGGGGAGTAATTAAAACTAAGTTCAAATAACACTTTATTTTAAAAGCAGTACTAATACTGGCATTAGTTAGATAGATTAACTTCTTTTAGATGTCAGTGTTGATATAGACATACCTAGATATATGAGTACTTAAGCATGATGGGCAAATATAGGAACTGGACAGGAATGGCACTTTTATTAGGACACAGAAATGAGAAGTTAACTTACATTGTTTAGGTCAAGTGTCACCAAGTGGAGTGATGCACATTTAAATGCACAGATGACAACATTTTCGTTCACACTAATTATACACGGGTCAAATCCTGATGGTTATCTTAGATTCTTTCACTTCTTTGTCACGTACATCCGTAACAATAGCAAATCTTGTCACCTCTCAGCTATGATGTTTTAAAAACTTCTTCACCAGTTTTCCTCCCATTGTGGATGAATCAAAAAAAAGTACCTCAGTTCAATTTCTTCTATCATCATTAATATATTATATTGTGTAATTCTGTACATGTCCTACCTAATGCAATTTATGTCCTATACTTTCTTCACTCCCCCTCAGGCCCAATGTCTGCTTATCTGCTGATACCAGTTATATAATCTTATATTTCTTATGTCTGCTTACTATTTTCCTATTGCTGCTCATCTGTTGATGTCAGTTAAGTAATTTCATCTTTCATATACACCTACAGTTTTCCCCTCTTGTGTCTCCTAGAATAAAACTCTGTCCCTAAGCTATCAATTCAGGTAAACGTCTATATTAAATTTTCTATTAAAAACAAACAAAACACAACACCCTACTTTTCATGTAATACAAGAAAAAGAATAAATAGATAGAAAAAATAACAACTGCCTTTACTCTTCTTTTTTGCTGATGAACATAGGTGGCTCAGTGACTGTAGAAATCAGAAGTGTTGTCTTTTTACGATGGAAAAGTTAAGTCTCTAACTCAGGCACATTTTAAAAAGGCCTTACGTTCTCAACCACCACTCCAAATACAGGGTAGGTTAAATTAAATTTGTAGCAAATTGAGCAGAACAGCTTCAGAAAGCCAATATTATTTTTTTGCCCTGGTGAGAGTGCATAGTCACAGCTTACTTGTCTTGAATATCACACAAGCCCATTTCCTCCTTTCCCCAAATACTAGTTCAGAAATCTCTATTATTGTAAGTCCACTGAGCTTTTTCACACATTTTCTTGGTACCATGAGAAAAAATTATTCTTGTGGCTCTCCCTAGGTTTTGGGCAGAAGTCTGAGTGTTCCTGCCCCAAGAACAATACCAGTTTCAATGTCACTATCAACTTTTTTTCTGAAGAGATTTTTTTCTTGTTTTCTTATTTTAGGACAGAGATTTCTGTTTTTCAAAAAACATGGCTTAAAAGTCTTAGGGTTCATATAAACACCTGAATATGTTTGCAAAATTTAATAGATGTGCTTAACAATGAGTCAACACGGTCATTGTCAAAACATTTCCAAATTTACCAGGTACAATTTTTCATGGTTTTTGGTTTGGGATGAGCATTAAGTGGCGAATAATGGAATGGAACTAGACTGAGCAGCTGTTGAAGGAGCAGTCCTTTGTGGTAATATATGGAAACAGTTATAGGTTCAAGCAATAAATCTCATTTGTTGTATACATGCAAAGAGTGATCCGATGATTCCTCCTGAAGAGGTTTAGAAGCACTTCCTTGGAGGCAGGCAAAAAGATTTTCACAAATGGTGCATTCCAGCAGTACTAGAAATAACATATTTCACTGAATCCTTAAAATTCAGCCCACCAGCTGCTGTTCATCCTGTTCCTTATCTGAGGAGTAATTACACGAAGCTTCCCATTAAAGAAGTGTCCTGGTTTGAGCTAAATAGAACTAGTTTTCTACTTCATTTAGCGGCCAGCATAGCCCTAAACCATGACAAGAAGCAGCCAAAGATCTTCAGGACCTCTGTGTCTTCATCTTCACACCTACCTTCTTATGTGTGTTGACACTGCAGATATACTTCTCAGATGGGATACTGGAGGGAAAAAAGGCAGGTGGCCTGTATTTTCAAATGAATTACACATATAAATATTGCTGAGCAACTCTTAAAAGGAACTTGCATAAAATCAACAGAAAGTCAATGGTAGAGTACAAAACTGAATCCAAGGCTTACTAATGACATCAGACAAATGCTCTTAGTTCCAAATCTCCTTTCCAATGCAAAGTTGTTTCCTACCTTTGATTTCACTGGAACAGTGTGCATGATTATCAGGAAAGAGATGAGTCAATCTTTAATCAGACACATCAAAAGAGATTTGTTTGCCTACGTTGTAAATATCCTCAGGTTTCCAGAGTCAAAGATTAGTGATATGTGTACTTCAGCATAAACACTAACCAGAATGAAGATGATAACATTAAAAAATAAGTTTAAGATCTCCCTTTTTTGCTCCATTCAGGAGAATTCTGAAGTTTCATGCATCAGTCAGTTTCAGGAAGGTCCACTGTCACTCTCTGAATGAAATCATAGATTCTACTTCCCTCCAGTACATCCGCAAATTTGAGTTACACAAGATACTTACCACATTTCATAGCATGTTTGCCAGGCTAGAACAAAGGTGCTTTAAAAAAAGTCTCATGTAAGAAAAATTCATACTGTTACCAGTTCAAGCTGATTTAAAACTACCAAACCTTATGCATAAAACACAGTTTATGGCTGAAATTTCACAAGAAATACTATAATATGAAAAAATAAGGTTTTGAGTCTTTTCTCTCCAATTTAAGGTTAAGAAAACAATATGCAATACCCACTAACAAGAAAATAATGTGGTTTACAATAGGATACATATACTGATAGTAAAAATTTTTCTGAAATTTCAAGATTTTAAAATTTAATTTAGTTTTAAACTGCTTTTTCCCAAGACACGACAACTTCAGCAAGAAAACATGCATACAACAGTTAACCATATTCTCAAAAAGTATGAGTATTTTAAGTATCTTTAAAACAGTTGCTATCTTCTCAGCTGACTTTATTACTTCTTTGAAGAAACTCATCTAACAGAATTCAAGTGGAATTGCTGGAACAAAGAAGCAGAGGTCTTAGGAAAGTTATCAGGATTAGAAATGACAGGTTCACTAAATCATTGTTATTCTGTCCACGTAACATGAAAATTGAGCATTGAGATATAGGACATCCAGAGAAAGGATTAAATTTGAAAACATCTGACTTCTCTTCCATTTTTTTTTCCAACTGTATTGTTAAATTAGCAGATTTGAATCACTATGTAAAGTTGTACAGTGTATTTATTTGCAATTGTTTCAGTATAACTGTTTCAGTATAACAACTGTCAGGTCTTCACTGGAAGAGGAATTTATGCCCATAAACTAAGCTCTATTAGTGCAAATATTAAACTTAATTTTAAAAACAGTATACACACACAGTACACAAAGGGAAGAAAATATTTTTTTAAAATATACTTAAACAGTATTGATGGGGAGTGTTTCTCTAGTATGAAGAGAATAAGGTTTTCATCTAAGACGCAAGAGTTTCAGAACCAACCATCATTCTCAATATTTTCCCTTTAAAGTCAAGAGAAGTTATGGAGGATAGCATGTGCTTCAAGTTGCCAAGAAATTTGCAGACAGTTGCCCTGAGTACCCAAGCAGTAGTAAAAGAGCTTTCATTTAGCAATATGCATTTTGAAACTTTGTAAAAGTTTTCATGAACTTTATTGTACAGCTCCCGTCTCCACTTTCAAAAAAAAAACCAGCTTTCAGCCAAGGATTATGGATCGGTCATGATGACCAAGTAACTTCCTTTCTGTTTGGAATAGGTCAGATCAGTAGCACTACATAAATAACATGTTAGTTGCACGGCTAGACACCAAAATGTTATTTAAAAGATCTTTATCAACTTGACTGTTTAGATGTGGAATTTTTTGCAATAAACCTACTTCAGGGTTATTCTGGGCATGTACTGAAACTTTTGCATGCTTTTCTGTCATACAGGGAGGTTAGTATTTGACTCAAGAACAATAAAAATTCTATATAGATTTAACAAGGATGAAATAAAGTCTCTATTGATATGTAATAGAATTCTTTATTAATTTATAATAGCCTACGAGATTTAGTAGAGAATAATAATGTCTCTGTACATTTTCAACCATCAGATAGAATTTAGTCATGTATTAATTTTGTCAGTGAATAAATCAGACTTAAGCGTGTGTCTGAATTATAGCTATGGATCACAGTAAAGTGAAGAATGATCATAAATACACGTCATCCAGATGACAGATCTAATCATTGCCAGACCTAGCAAAAAGGACATTTGTTTGCAAACAAATTATTTTGCTTGGCCAATTAACAATTACTGTTCAGTAATCTCCTAAAATGTTACTTTTCTTAGCTACCCACCAATATACTTGCAGTTGACCAAGGATGCCAAGTGTCATCTCAACTAACGGTAAATAAAGTCACAATCTCTCCAAAGAGCTGTGCTAGATGTTGCCCTTTTCATGGTACCGTTCAGTTTTCTTTTGCATTGTCAGAAACAATATTTTGACAGATGTAGATACATAAAATCCCTCCCCCCCAAAAAAATAAAGTCTGTTCATGTCAACACTACTTGTACAGAGATATAAGATGTCCAGAAATTCATGCCCCACCCTTTGCCCTCAGCCCTGTCAAGGGTTTCAAAAGTCCAGAAGGACACCACTGTAAATTTGCAACATTTGCAAATTAATGTCGTGGTTCTACTTTTTCCTTCATGGGATTGTTACCAACATTTGAAGAGCACGCCTTTATTTCCTGCCCACAGTGCATTGCTAAACATCAGAGGTGTTTTTGGGAAAGAAGCACTGATCCTGTTCAGACACATTATTCATTTCTTATCTCACGTTTGTGCATATATTAAGAATCGGTGCAGCCTGCTGATACTCAAGAAAAATAGAATGTTGCTAAGTTCAGCCACAGAGGAGCTTTTCAAAGCTCTCCCCCCTCTATCAGCTCCTAGACTGACACCTAGTGCCCAGGCCGAGGAAACTGCTCAGCTCCCATCCAAATTAACTTTATGTTGATTTCCAATAGAATTAACAGATTCAACAGGGCTGAAAGACTCCCATTTCTTTTAGCCCCCAATCTGCATGCATATTCTAATTTTTATTTGAATCTATTAAAAGAGTAGCAAGCTTATAGACCATGATTTCAGCATTGTTCATCCCTTAGAGTTGCTGGATCATTAATATCAATTGCAAGAACTGCAATTAACGTCTAAATGAAATATGCCATGAATTACTGATTTATTATTATATTTGTCAGTAAAAATATATTATGGCACAGCAGGGTAAGCACAGAAATTATATCATTCAAAACTGCTAGCTTTTCCTAGATGGTATCTGAGAAAAATATTCAGAAATACTGACATTTTATTGCAAGATAAGTTGTGTGAAAGACACAGTAGATCATGCAACAAGAGAATCTAGCAATTTTTTAAAACTGCAAATTCTTAAATGTTGTCTGTTAAACAATTATTTGCTTGCTTGCTCATCTAACCAACTTGCCGTCTTCTTCAGATGTTTCTCCTTTCACCATCTGTCGTGGTTTAGGGCTGGGCCGGCCCTAAATCCTGAACAGACGCTCTCCATTAGCCCCTCTCACCTCCCCAGAAGGGAAGAGAAAAGAGAGTAAGGGAGAGAGACTTTACAGGTTGGAAAATAAACTAACAGATTTAATAAAACAGTAATACTAATACCATAGAATAATATTGTAAATAGGAAAATAATGAA